>NC_087399.1:18726016-19026016 GCF_031307605.1 Tribolium castaneum
GTATTTCGGACTCTTATAGGACTCTTATAGGGTCAAAAAGTATCAGTTTGGATTAAAACAAATTATTTTTGTTGACTCTCAGTCTGAATTGTTCATCAGTTCAATCAAAAACGGCTTATTTTAGACGATCTTTTGCTTTGAACAAAAAAACTTACATCGAACAGACTAAAAACGTATTAATCTGGCATAAAAGAGCAATTTATGTATCACTTTGGATAAAGGCAGCTAATCCTATTCGTTTCATTGCTTAAAATAGACAAAATTGTTAATAAATCTAACAAAAACGCTGTATTCTAGCACAAAATACTAATTACATTATAGTTTCGACGAGAATAGCTTATTTGGAATGATTCATGCTTCCAAACGAGTAAATTTTTATTAAACAGATGCCAAACATCATGTTTTGTCCTATAAAGACATTTTATATTGCAGTTTGTATTAAAACAAAATATTTTCGTTGATTCTTTGTTAGAAGCTGCAAACCTAACATTAAACTTTTATAGGACAGATGCAAAATACCATATTACCACTTAAATCGTTATTTTAAAGCAAAGTATTAGCTTTTGCACTTGTTCAATTAAAGTTTGCTTACTTCGAAGTATGTAGTCGTCCGAAATATTTTTTTTTTGTCAAAACTATAACGTAATTTGTTCTTTTGAGCTTGAATATAGAGTTTTCATTACGTTTTATAGTAGTTTACTCTACTCTAAGCATAGAATCAAACAGAGTAATCCGCTTTTGTTAAAACTGATACATAATTTGCTCTTATTTTCGAGAATAAGACATTTTCAATATGTTTGATAAAATTTTTCTTGTTTATAGCAAGGAATAGTTTAAAATAAGCTGTATTTGCCTAAACTGATACGTAATTCGATATTTGTGCATGGATACGATGTTTTCAGTTTCTTTGACGTGTGAAATTTCTTGTTGCAAAAGGTAATAATTTGCTTTAAAACAACGCTTTATATGGTAATATGTGGTTTTGCATCTGCCCCATAAAAGTTCATTAGTTTCGAATCATAAAATCGTTTGAAATAAACAGTGCTGGTCAAAACTATAACGTAAATTATTTCTTTGAGACGAAATTTAAAGTTTTCATTAAGTTTTATACAAGTTTACTCTATTCTAAGTAAAGGAGTAATCAGGATAAATTGCTTTTATCTAGAGTAATATATAATTTGCAGTTTTCAGCCAGAATAAGACGTTTTTAATCTTTTTAATGTAAGTTTTTGTATTCAAAACAAAGGATCGTCTAAAGTAAGCAGTTTTTGTCCAGACTGAAACGTAATTCCAATTTCTGTGCCTGAATAAGGGGTTTTCAGTTACTTTGATGTAAGGTTTCATGTTTGTAACAATGAATTAACGAAAATAATTGGTTTTTATCCAAACTGTGTCATGAATCGTTTTTAAAAGGCGAAATAAGGTGTTTTTCCTCTGTACAGTGAAAGTTTACTCGTTTCAAAGCATAGAACCGTTTGAAATTAACAGCTCTCGTTAAGACTATAACGCAAATCTTTTGTTTTGTACTAAAATAAGACGTTTTTAGTCAGTTTGATATAAGTTTTCTTGTTCAAAGCAAAATATTGTCGAAAATCAACCGTTTTTGTCTAAACTGATACAAAATTCGGTGGTTTGTGTCCGAATACAAAGTTTTCAGATTCTTTAATGTTAGGTTTGCTGCTTCTAACAAAGAATCAACGAAAATATTTTGTTTTAATACAAACTGCAATATAAAATGTCTTTATAGGACAAAACATGATGTTTGGCGTCTGTTTAATAAAAATTTACTCGTTTGGAAGCATAGAATCATTCCAAATAAGCTATTCTCGTCGAAACTATAATGTAATTAGTATTTTGTGCTAGAATACAGCGTTTTTGTTTGATTTATTAACAATTTTGTCTATTTTAAGCAATGAAACGAATAGGATTAGCTGCCTTTATCCAAAGTGATACATACATTGCTCTTTTATGCCAGATTAATACGTTTTTAGTCTGTTCGATGTATATTTTCATGTTCAAAGCAAAAGATCGTCTAAAATAAGCCGTATTTGTTTGAACTGATGAACAATTCAGACTGAGAGTCAACAAAAATAATTTGTTTTAATCCAAACTGATACTTTTTGACCCTATAAGAGTCCTATAAGAGTCCGAGATACGCCGTTCTCGTCAAGTCTATAACGTAATTCATTTTTTTGTGTCAGAATACGACGTTTTCTGTCTGTTTAATATAATTTTTTAATAATAATAATAATAATAACAATAATAATAATAATAATAATAATAATAATAATAATAATAATAATAATAATAATAATAATAATAATAATAATAATAATAATAATAATAATAGTAATAATAATAATAATAATAATAATAACAATAATAATAATAATAATAGTAATAATAATAATAATAATAATAATAATAGTAATAATAATAATAATAATAATAATAATAAAAATAATAATAATAGTAATAAAAGTAAGCTTAGTTTTCTAAGCAAAAATGAAGCTTATTTTGTGTGTTATATGAGCGTTTTCTCATTTCTATGCAAGAGATCATCTGTGATCTGTGTTTTTAGGCAAGAAATTGAATAAAATTAATAACTCATTTTAAAACTGGTATAAAAACATTTACTATACAAAAGTTAATAATAATAATAATCATAATAATAATAATAATAATAATAATAATAATAATAATAGTAATAATAACAATAATAATAGTAATAATAATAATAATAATAATAATAAAAATAATAATAATAGTAATAAAAGAAATAATAATAATAATAATAATAATAATAATAATAATAATAATGATAATAATACTTATAATAATGAATTTCTTTGTAAATTAAAGCTTAGTTTTTCTAAGCAAAAATGATGCTTATTTTGTGTTATCTGAGCGTTTTCTCATTTCTATGCAAGAGATCATCTGTGATCTGTTTTTTTAGGCAAGAAATTGTCTAAAATTAATAACTCATTTTAAAACTGGTATAAAAACATTTACTATACAAAAGTTATAATCGGTTTTTAATAATAATATTAATAATAATAATAATAATAATAATAATAATAATAATAATAATAATAATAATAATAATAATAATAATAATAATAAAAATAATAGTAATAATAATAATAATAATAATAATAAAAATAATAATAATAGTAGTAATAAAAATAAGCTTAGTTTTCTAAGCAAAAATGAACCTTATTTTGTGTTATATGAGCTTTTCTCATTTCTATGCAAAAGATCATGTGTGATCTGTGTTTTTAGGCAATCTAAGCCATTTGATAGTTTTTAGGCAAGAAATTGGCTAAAATTAATAACTCATTTTAAAACTGGTATAAAAACATTTACTATACAAAAGTTAATAATAATAATAATAATAATAATAATAATAATAATAATAATACTAATAATAATAATAATAATAACAATAATAATAATAATAATAATAATAATAATAATAGTAATAGTAACTAAAGTAATAATAATAATAATACTTTTAATAAGGAAAAATGGAGCTTATTTTGTGTGTTACATGAGCGTTTTCTCATTTCTATGCATAAGCCATTTAATAGTTTTTAATATTTAACAAAAATTTGCATTAAAATAAAATGTTTGAAAAACTGAAATTAAACTAAATTAAGTGTGTCTAACAATTTAGTAGAGAAGAAAGGAGGAGACATAAAAGTCACTAAAGTCTTAGAGTTGTCTTTAGTCGTCATATTAATAACAATAACATTTATAATAACAATACTAGTAGTACTAAATTTGCTTATATGCAAGCGCTTAATTAAGGTAACAGTTTTTTTGTTTTTTGCTTATATCTCGAAAACAGTTACTCCTATCAATTTTTACTTTTTCACCAAAATTAAGGTGATAAAATTTCCTACAAAATAGTTATTTGCATTTTTCATGTAGAACTAACCATAAGCGAGATATAAGTTTGAAAATAATTAATAATTAAAAAAAAGTGTTTTAACAGAAAATGTCTTGTGATTTATAAAATACACTTAATTTATTGGGTCCAATACTGTATTAGAAGAAAAAGGAGGTGACATAAAAGTCTCTGAAGTCTTCAGAGTCGTTTTTAAATGCTGCATTTTTGTCTTCGTCTCAAACATTGAAAACTGAATTACATTTTTGTTCAGTAACAGTTACAGTTTTCTTATTGGTTTTTTGCTTATATCTCGAAAACAGTTACTCCTATCAAATTTTATCTTTCTTTCAAAATTAAAGCTGATAAAATTTCCAACAAAATAGTTATTTACATTTTTCTTGTAGGACCAAGCATAAACGAGTTATAGAGTTGGATATAAATAATATTTAACAAAAATTTGCTTTATAATAAAATGCTTGAAAAACTTGAATTAAACTAAATTAATTGTGTCTAACACTTTAGTAGAAGAAAAAGGAGAAGACATAAAAGTCACTAAATGTTTCAGAGTCGTCTTTAGTCGTCATATTAATAACAATAACATTAATAATAATAATACTAATAGTACTAAATTTGCTTATATGCAAACGCTTAATTAAGGTAACAGTTTTTTGGTTTTTTGCTTATATCTCGAAAACAGTTACTCCAATCAATTTTTACTTTTTTACTAAAATTAAAGGTGATAAAATTTCCTACAAAATAGTTATTTGCATTTTTCATGTAGAACTAACCATAAGCGAGATATAAGTTTGAAAATAATTAATAATTAAAAAAAAGTGTTTTAACAGAAAATGTCTTGTGATTTAAAATACACTTAATTTATTGGGTTCAATACTTTATTAGAAGAAAAAGGAGGTGACATAAAAGTCACTGAAGTCTTCAGAGTCGTTTTTAAATGCTGCATTTTTGTCTTCGTCTCAAACATTGAAAACTGAATTACATTTTTGTTCAGTAACAGTTACAGTTTTCTTATTGGTTTTTTGCTTATATCTCGAAAACAGTTACTCCTATCAAATTTTATCTTTCTTTCAAAATTAAAGCTGATAAAATTTCCAACAAAATAGTTATTTACATTTTTCTTGTAGGACCAAGCATAAACGAGTTATAGAGTTGGATATAAATAATATTTAACAAAAATTTGCTTTAAAATAAAATGCTTGAAAAACCCGAATTAAACTAAATTAATTGTGTCTAACACTTTAGTAGAGGAAAAAGGAGAAGACATAAAAGTCACTAAATGTTTCAGAGTCGTCTTTAGTCGTCATATTAATAACAATAACATTAATAATAATAATACTAATAGTACTAAATTTGCTTATATGCAAACGCTTAATTAAGGTAACAGTTTTTTGGTTTCTTGCTTATATCTCGAAAACAGTTACTCCTATCAATTTTTATCTTTTTTTCAAAATTAAAGCTGATAAAATTTCCTACAAAATAGTTATTTGTATTTTTTTGTAGGACCAACCATAAGCGAGTTATAGAGTTGGATATAAATAATCTTTAACAAAAATTTGCTTTAAAATAAAATGTTTGAAAAACCGAAATTAAACTAAATTAAGACTAACACTTTAGTAGAGGAAAAAGGAGAAGACATAAAAGTCACCAAAGTCTTAAGAGTCGTTTTTAGTCGTCACATTAATAACAATAACATTAATATTAATAATACTAATATTACTAAATTTGCTTATATGCAAGCGCTTAATTAAGGTAACAGTTTTTTGGTTTCTTGCTTATATCTCGAAAACAGTTACTCCTATCAATTTTTATCTTTTTACTAAAATTAAAGCTGATAAAATTTCCTACAAAATAGTAATTTGCATTTTTCATGTAGGACAAACCATAAGCGAGATATAAGTTTGAAAATAATTAATATTTAAAAAAAAAGTGCTTTAACAGAAAATGTCTTGTGATTTAAAATACACTTAATTTAATGGGTCCAATACTTTATTAGAAGAAAAAGGAGGAGACATAAAAGTCACTGAAGTCTTCAGAGTCGATTTTAAATGCTGCATTTTCGTTTTGGTCTCAAACATTGAAATCTGAATTACATTTTTGTTTAGTAACAGTTACAGTTTTCTTATTGGTTTTTTGCTTATATCTCGAAAACAGTTACTCCTATCACTTTTTATCTTTCTTTCAAAATTAAAGCTGATAAAATTCTCTACAAAATAGTTATTCGCATTTTTTTTGTAGGACCAACCATAAGCGAGTTATAGAGTTGGATATAAATAATCTTTAACAAAAATTTGCTTTAAAATAAAATGTTTAAAAAACCGAAATTAAACTAAATTAATTAAGACTAACACTTTAGTAGAGAAAAAAGGGGAAGACATAAAAGTCACCAAAGTCTTGAGAGTCGTTTTTAGTAGTCATATTAATAACAATAACATTAATAATAATAATAATACTAATATTACTAAATTTGCTTATATGCAAGCGCTTAATTAAGGTAACAGTTTCTTGCTTATATCTCGAAAACAGTTACTCTTATTAATTTTTATCTTTTTACTAAAATTAAAGCTGATAAAATTTCCTACAAAATAGTTATTTGCATTTTTTATGTAGAACTAACCATATGCGAGATATAAGTTTGAAAATAATTAATATTTAAAAAAAAAGTGCTTTAACAGAAAATGTCTTGTGATTTAAAATACACTTAATTTAATGGGTTCAATACTTTATTAGAAGAAAAAGGAGGTGACATAAAAGTCACCAAAGTCTTCAGAGTTGTTTTTAGTACTAAATTAGCTTATATGCAAGCCCTTAATTAAGGTAACAGTTTTTTGGTTTCTTGCTTATATCTCGAAAACAGTTACTCCTATCAATTTTTATCTTTTCACTAAAATTAAAGCTGATAAAATTTCCTACAAAATAGTAATTTGCATTTTTCATGTAGGACTAACCATAAGCGAGAAATAAGTTTGAAAATAACTAATATTTAAAAAAAAGTGCTTTAACAGAAAATGTCTTGTGATTTAAAATACACTTAATTTATTGGGTCCAATACTTTATTAGAAGAAAAAGGAGGTGACATAAAAGTCACTGAAGTCTTCAGAGTCGATTTTAAATGCTGCATTTTCGTCTTCGTCTCAAACATTGAAAACTGAATTACATTTTTGTTCAGTAACAGTTACAGTTTTCTTATTGGTTTTTTGCTTATATCTCGAAAACTGTTACTCCTATCAAATTTTATCTTTCTTTCAAAATTAAAGCTGATAAAATTTCCAACAAAATCGTTATTTGCATTTTTCTTGTAGGACCAACCATAAGCGAGTTATAGAGTTGGATATAAATAATCTTTAACAAAAATTTGCTCTAAAATAAAATGTTTGAAAAACCGATATTAAACTAAATTAATTGGGTCTAACACTTTAGTAGAGGAAAAACAAGAAAACATAAAGTCACCAAAATCTTCAGAGTTGTTTTTAGTACTAAATCAGCTTATATGCAAGCGCTTAATTAAGGTAACAGTCTTTTGGTTTCTTGCTTATATCTCGAAAACAGTTACTCCTATCAATTTTTATCTTTTTACTAAAATTAAAGCTGATAAAATTTCCTACAAAATAGTAATTTGCATTTTTCATGTAGGACTAACCATAAGCGAGATATAAGTTTGAAAATAATTAATATTTAAAAAAAAGTGTTTTAACAGAAAATGTCTTGGGATTTAAAATACACTTAATTTATTGGGTCCAATAGTTTATTAGAAGAAAAAGGAGGTGACATAAAAGTCACTGAAGTCTTCAGAGTCGATTTTAAATGCTGCATTTTCGTCTTCGTCTCAAACATTGAAAACTGAATTACATTTTTGTTCAGTAACAGTTACAGTTTTCTTATTGGTTTTTTGCTTATATCTCGAAAACTGTTACTCCTATCAATTTTTATCTTTATTTCAAAATTAAAGCTGATAAAATTTCCTACAAAATCGTTATTTGCATTTTTCATGTAGGACCAACCATAAGCGAGTTATAGAGTTGGATATAAATAATATTTAACAAAAATTTGCTTTAAAATAAAATGTTTGAAAAACTGAAATTAAACTAATTTAATTGGGTCTAACACTTTAGTAGAGGAAAAAGAAAAAGACATAAAAGTCACTAAAGGTTTCAGAGTCGTCTTTAGTCGTCATATTAATAACAATAACATTAATGATAATAATACTAATAGTACTAAATTTGCTTATATGCAAACGCTTAATTAAGGTAAGTGTTTTGGTTTCTAGCTTATATCTCGAAAACAGTTACTCCTATCAATTTTTATCTTATAACTAAAATTAAAGCTGATAAAATTTCCTACAAAATAGTTATTTGCATTTCTTTTGTAAGACTAACCATAAGCGAGTTATAGAGTTGGAAATAAATAATCTTCAACAAAAATTTGCTTTAAAATAAAATGTTTGAAAAACCGAAATTAAACTAAATTAATTGAGTCTAACACTTTAGTATAGGAAAAAGAGAAGACATAAAAGTCACCAAAGTCTTCAGAGTCGTTTTTAGTCGTCATTTTAATAACAATAACATTAATAATAATAATACTAATAGTACTAAATTTGCTTATATGCAAGCGCTTTATTAAGGTAACAGTTTTTTGGTTTCTTGCTTATTTCTCGAAAACAGTTACTCCTATCAATTTTTATCTTTTTACTAAAATTAAAGCTGATAAAATTTCCTACAAAATAGTTATTTGCATTTTTTATGTAGAACTAACCATAAGCGAGATATAAGTTTGAAAATAATTAATATTTAAAAAAAAAGTGCTTTAACTGAAAATGTCTTGTGACTTAAAATACACTTAATTTAATGGGTTCAATACTTTATTAGAAGAAAAAGGAGGTGACATAAAAGTCACTGAAGTCTTCAGAGTCGTTTTTAAATGCTGCATTTTTGTCTTCGTCTCAAACATTGAAAACTGAATTACATTTTTGTTCAGTAACAGTTACAGTTTTCTTATTGGTTTTTTGCTTATATCTCGAAAACTGTTACTCCTATCAAATTTTATCTTTCTTTCAAAATTAAAGCTGATAAAATTTCCAACAAAATCGTTATTTACATTTTTCTTGTAGGACCAACCATAAGCGAGTTATAGAGTTGGATATAAATAATCTTTAACAAAAATTTGCTCTAAAATAAAATGTTTGAAAAACCGATATTAAACTAAATTAATTGGGTCTAACACTTTAGTAGAGGAAAAACAAGAAAACATAAAGTCACCAAAATCTTCAGAGTTGTTTTTAGTACTAAATCAGCTTATATGCAAGCGCTTAATTAAGGTAACAGTCTTTTGGTTTCTTGCTTATATCTCGAAAACAGTTACTCCTATTAATTTTTATCTTTTTACTAAAATTAAAGCTGATAAAATTTCCTACAAAATAGTTATTTGCATTTTTCTTGTAGGACCAAGCATAAGCGAGTTATAGAGATGGATATAAATAATATTTAACAAGAATTTGCTTTAAAATAAAATGTTTGAAATACTGAAATTAAACTAAATTAATTGTGTCTAACACTTTAGTAGAGGAAAAAGAAGAAGACATAAAAGTCACTAAAGGTTTCAGAGTCGTCTTTAGTCGTCATATTATTAACAATAACATTAATAATAATAATACTATTAGTACTAAATTAGCTTATATGCAAACGCTTAATTAAGGTAACAGTTTTTTGGTTTCTTGCTTATATCTCGAAAACAGTTACTCCTATAAATTTTTATCTTTTTACTAAAATTAAAGCTGATAAAATTTCCTACAAAATAGTTGTTTGCATTTCTTTTGTAAAACCAACCATAAGCGAGTTATAGAGTTGGATATAAATAATCTTCAACAAAAATTTGCTTTAAAATAAAATGTTTGAAAAACCGAAATTAAACTAAATTAATTGAGTCTAACACTTTACTATAGGAAAAAGGAGAAGACATAAAAGTCACCAAAGTCTTCAGAGTCGTTTTTAGTCGACATTTTAATAACAATAACATTAATAATAATAATACTAATAGTACTAAATTTGCTTATATGCAAGCGCTTTATTAAGGTAACAGTTTTTTGGTTTCTTGCTTATTTCTCGAAAACAGTTACTCCTATCAATTTTTATCTTTTACTAAAATTAAAGCTGATAAAATTTCCTACAAAATAGTAATTTGCATTTTTCATGTAGGACTAACCATAAGCGAGATATAAGTTTGAAAATAACTAATATTTAAAAAAAAGTGCTTTAACAGAAAATGTCTTGTGATTTAAAATACACTTAATTTATTGGGTCCAATACTTATATCTCGAAAACAGTTACTCCTATCAATTTTTATCTTATACTAAAATTAAAGCTGATAAAATTTTCTACAAAATAGTTATTTGCATTTTTCTTGTAGGACCAAGCATAAGCGAGTTATAGAGATGGATATAAATAATATTTAACAAAAATTTGCTTTAAAATAAAATGTTTGAAATACTGAAATTAAACTAAATTAATTGTGTCTAACACTTTAGTATAGGAAAAAGGAGAAGACATAAAAGTCACCAAAGTCTTTAGAGTCTTTTTTAGTCGTCATTTTAATAATAATAACATTAATAATAATAATACTAATAGTACTAAATTTGCTTATATGCAAGCGCTTTATTAAGGTAACAGTTTTTTGGTTTTTTGCTTATATCTCGAAAACAGTTACTCCTATTAATTTTTAACTTTTTACTAAAATTAAAGCTGATAAAATTTCCTACAAAATAGTTATTTGCATTTTTCTTGTAGGACCAAGCATAAGCGAGTTATAGAGATGGATGTAAATAATATTTAACAAAAATTTGCTTTAAAATAAAATGTTTGAAATACTGAAATTAAACTAAATTAATTGTGTCTAACACTTTAGTAGAGGAAAAAGAAAAAGACATAAAAGTCACTAAAGGTTTCAGAGTCGTCTTTAGTCGTCATATTAATAACAATAACATTAATAATAATAATACTAATAGTACTAAATTTGCTTATATGCAAACGCTTAATTAAGGTAACAGTGTTTTGGTTTCTTGCTTATATCTCGAAAACAGTTACTCCTATCAATTTTTATCTTTTTACTAAAATTAAAGCTGATAAAATTTCCTACAAAATAGTTATTTGCATTTTTTTTGTAAGACCAACCATAAGCGAGTTATAGAGTTGGATATAAATAATCTTCAACAAAAATTTGCTTTAGAATAAAATGTTTGAAAAACCGAAATTAAACTAAATTAATTGAGTCTAACACTTTAGTATAGGAAAAAGAAGAAGACATAAAAGTCACCAAAGTCTTTAGAGACTTTTTTAGTCGTCATTTTAATAACAATAACATTAAAAATAATAATACTAATAGTACTAAATTTGCTTATATGAAAGCGCTTTATTAAGGTAACAGTTTTTTGGTTTTTTGCTTATATCTCGAAAACAGTTACTCCTATCAATTTTTATCTTTCAACTAAAATTAAAGCTGATAAAATTTCCTACAAAATAGTTATTTGCATTTTTTTTGTAGGACCAAGCATAAGCGAGTTATAGAGATGGATATAAATAATATTTAACAAAAATTTGCTTTAAAATAAAATGTTTGAAATACTGAAGTTAAACTAAATTAATTGTGTCTAACACTTTAGTAGAGGAAAAAGAAAAAGACATAAAAGTCACTAAAGGTTTTAGAGTCGTCTTTAGTCGTCATATTAATAACAATAACATTAATAATAATAATACTAATAGTACTAAATTTGCTTATATGCAAGCGCTTAATTAAGGTAACAGTTTCTTGCATATATCTCGAAAACAGTTACTCCTATCAATTTTTATCTTTTCACTAAAATTAAAGCTGATAAAATTTCCTACAAAATAGTTATTTGCATTTTTTATGTAGGACTAACCATAAGCGAGATATAAGTTTGTAAATAATTAATATTTAAAAAAAAATTGCTTTAACAGAAAATGTCTTGTGATTTAAAATACACTTAATTTAATGGGTCCAATACTTTATTAGAAGAAAAAAAAGGTGACATAAAAGTCACTGAAATTTTCAGAGTTGTTTTTAAATGCTGCATTTTCGTCTTAGTCTCAAATATTGAAAACTGAATTACATTTTTGTTCAGTAACAGTTACAGTTTTCTTATTGGTTTTTTGCTTATATCTCGAAACCAGTTACTTCTATCAATTTTTACCTTTTTTTTCAAAATTAAAGCTGATAAAATTTCCTACAAAATAGTTAATTGCATTTTTTTTGTAAGACCAACCATAAGCGAGTTATAGAGTTGGATATAGATAATCTTTAACAAAAATTTGCTTTAAAATAAAATGTTTGATAATCCGAAATTAAACTAAATTAATTAAGACTAACACATTAGTAGAGGAAAAAGGAGAAGACATAAAAGTCACCAAAATCTTGAGAGTCGTTTTTAGTCGTCATATTAATAACAATAACATTAATAATAATAATACTAATATTACTAAATTTGCTTATATGCAAGCGCTTAATTAAGGCAACAGCTTCTTGCTTATATCTCGAAAACAGTTACTCCTATCAATTTTTATCTTTTTACAAAAATTAAAGCTGATAAAATTTCCTACAAAATAGTTATTTGCATTTTTTATGTAGGACTAACCATAAGCGAGATTTAAGTTTGAAAATAATTAATATTTAAAAAAAAAGTGTTTGACAGAAAATGT
This sequence comes from Tribolium castaneum, assembly GCF_031307605.1. Lineage (NCBI taxonomy): Eukaryota > Metazoa > Arthropoda > Insecta > Coleoptera > Tenebrionidae > Tribolium > Tribolium castaneum. Next base: position 18,738,629 of record NC_087399.1, read on the forward strand.
CGTGTGATTTATAATACACTTAATTTATTGGGTCCAATACTTTATTAGAAGAAAAGGGAGGTGACATAAAAGTCACTAAAGTTTTAAGAGTCGTTTTTAAATGCTGCATTTTCGTCTTCGTCTCAAACAATGAAAACTGAATTACATTTTTGTTCAGTAACTGTAACAGTTTTTACTTTGGTTTTTTGCTTATATCTCGAAAACAATTACTCTTATCAATTTTTATCTTTCTTTCAAAATTAAAGCTGATAAAATTTCCTACAAAATAGTTATTTGCATTTTTTTTGTAAGACCAACCATAAGCGAGTTATAGTGTTGGATATAAATAATCATTAACAAAAATTTGCTTTAAAATAAAATGTTTGAAAAACCGAAATTAAACTAAATAAATTGAGTCTAACACTTTAGTATAGGAAAAAGGAGAAGACATAAAATTCACCAAAGTCTTGAGAGTCGTTTTTAATCGTCATATTAATAACAATAACATTAATAATAATAATACTAATATTACTAAATTTGCTTATATGCAAGCGCTTAATTAAGATAACAGTTTCTTGCTTATATCTCGAAAACAGTTACTCCTATCAATTTTTATTTTTTTACTAAAATTAAAGCTGATAAAATTTCCTACAAAATAGCTATTTGCATTTTTTATGTAGAACTAACCATAAGCGAGATATAAGTTTAAAAATAATTAATATTTAAAGAAAAAGTGCTTTAACAGAAAATGTCTTGTGATTTAAAATACACTTAATTTAATGGGTTCAATACTTTATTAGAAGAAAAAGGAGGTGACATAAAAGTCACCAAAGTCTTCAGAGTGGTTTTTAGTACTAAATTTGCTTATATGTAAGCCCTTAATTAAGGTAACAGTTTTTTGGTTTCTTGCTTATATCTCGAAAACAGTTACTCCTATCAATTTTTATCTTTTCACTAAAATTAAAGCTGATAAAATTTCCTACAAAATACGTATTTGCATTTTTCATGTAGGACTAACCATACGCGAGATATAAGTTTGAAAATAATTAATATTTAAAAAAAAAGTGTTTTAACAGAAAATGTCTTGGGATTTAAAATACACTTAATTTATTGGGTCCAATAGTTTATTAGAAGAAAAAGGAGGTGACATAAAAGTCACTGAAGTCTTCAGAGTCGATTTTAAATGCTGCATTTTCGTCTTCGTCTCAAACATTGAAAACTGAATTACATTTTTGTTCAGTAACAGTTACAGTTTTCTTATTGGTTTTTTGCTTATATCTCAAAAACTGTTACTCCTATCAATTTTTATCTTTCTTTCAAAATTAAAGCTGATAAAATTTCCTACAAAATCGTTATTTGCATTTTTCTTGTAGGACCAACCATAAGCGAGTTATAAAGTTGGATATAAATAATATTTAACAAAAATTTGCTTTAAAATAAAATGTTTGAAAAACTGAAATTAAACTAATTTAATTGTGTCTAACACTTTAGTAGAGGAAAAAGAAAAAGACATAAAAGTCACTAAAGGTTTCAGAGTCGTCTGTAGTCGTCATATTAATAACAATAACATTAATGATAATAATACAAATAGTACTAAATTTGCTTATATGCAAACGCTTAATTAAGATAACAGTGTTTTGGTTTCTTGCTTATATCTCGAAAACAGTTACTCCTATAAATTTTTATCTTTTTACTAAAATTAAAGCTGATAAAATTTCCTACAAAATAGTTGTTTGCATTTCTTTTGTAAAACCAACCATAAGCGAGTTATAGAGTTGGATATAAATAATCTTCAACAAAAATTTGCTTTAAAATAAAATGTTTGAAAAACCGAAATTAAACTAAATTAATTGAGTCTAACACTTTACTATAGGAAAAAGGAGAAGACATAAAAGTCACCAAAGTCTTCAGAGTCGTTTTTAGTCGACATTTTAATAACAATAACATTAATAATAATAATACTAATAGTACTAAATTTGCTTATATGCAAGCGCTTTATTAAGGTAACAGTTTTTTGGTTTCTTGCTTATATCTCGAAAACAGTTACTCCTATTAATTTTTATCTTTTTACTAAAATTAAAGCTGATAAAATTTCCTACAAAATAGTTATTTGCATTTTTCTTGTAGGACCAAGCATAAGCGAGTTATAGAGATGGATATAAATAATATTTAACAAGAATTTGCTTTAAAATAAAATGTTTGAAATACTGAAATTAAACTAAATTAATTGTGTCTAACACTTTAGTAGAGGAAAAAGAAGAAGACATAAAAGTCACTAAAGGTTTCAGAGTCGTCTTTAGTCGTCATATTATTAACAATAACATTAATAATAATAATACTATTAGTACTAAATTAGCTTATATGCAAACGCTTAATTAAGGTAACAGTTTTTTGGTTTCTTGCTTATATCTCGAAAACAGTTACCCCTATCAATTTTTATCTTTTTTTATTTTTATATCAAATTTTTGTTAAAGATTATTTATATCCAACTCTATAACTAGCTAATAGTTGGTCCTACAAAAAAATGCAAAAAACTATTTTGTAAAAAATTTTATCAGCTTTAATTTTGGTGAAAAGGTAAAAACTGATAGGAGTAACTGTTTTCGAGATATAAGCAAACAACAAAAAAACTGTTACCTTAATTAAGCGCTTGCATATAAGCAAATTTAGTACTAATAGTATTGTTATTATTAATGTTATTGTTATTAATATGACGACTAAAGACGATTCTGAAGACTTTAATGACTTTTATGTCTCCTCCTTTTTCCTCTACTAAAGTGTTAGACACAATTAATTTAGTTTAATTTCGGTTTTTCAAACATTTTATTTTAAAGCAAATTTTTGTTTAATATTATTTATATCCAACTCTATAACTTGCTTATGCTTGGTCCTACAAGAAAAATGTAAATAACTATTTTGGTGTTTTTGAGATATAAGCAAAAAACCAAAGTGAAAACTGTTACAGTTACTTAACAAAAATGTAATTCAGTTTTCAATGTTTGAGACGAAGACGAAAATGCAGCATTTAAAAACGACTCTGAAGACTTCAGTGACTTTTATGTCACCTCCTTTTTCTTCTAATAAAGTATTGGACCCAATAAATTAAGTGTATTTTAAATCACAAGACATTTTCTGTTAAAGCACTTTTTTTTTAAATATTAATTATTTTCAAACTTATATCTCGCTTATGGTTAGTCCTACATAAAAAATGCAAATAAATATTTTGTAGGAAATTTTATCAGCTTTAATTTTAGTAAAAAGATAACAATTGATAGGAGTAACTGTTTTTGAGATATAAGCAAGAAACTGTTACCTTAATTAACCGCTTGCATATAAGCAAATTTAGTAATATTAGTATTATTATTATTAATGTTATTGTTATTAATATGACGACTAAAAACGACTCTCAAGACTTTGGTGACTTTTATGTCTTCTCTTTTTTCCTCCACTAAAGTGTTAGTTTTAATTAATTTAGTTTAATTTCGGTTTTTCAAACATTTTTTTATTTTTATTTTTATAGGAGTAACTGTTTTCGAGATATAAGCAAAAAACCAATAAGAAAACTGTAACTGTTACTAAACAAAAATGTAATTCAGTTTTCAATGTTTGAGACAAAGACAAAAATGCAGCATTTAAATTCGACTCTGAAGACTTTAGTGACTTTTATGCTTCCTCCTTTTTTTTCTAATAAAGTATTGGACCCATTAAATTAAGTGTATTTTAAATCACAAGACATTTTCTGTTAAAACACTTTTTTTTAATTATTAATTATTTTCAAACTTATATCTCGCTTATGGTTAGTTCTACATGAAAAATGCAAATAACTATTTTGTAGGAAATTTTATCACCTTTAATTTTGGTGAAAAAGTAAAAATTGTTAGGAGTAACTGTTTTCGAGATATAAGCAAAAAACAAAAAAACTGTTACCTTAAGTAAGCGCTTGCATATAAGCAAATTTAGTACTACTAGTATTGTTATTATAAATGTTATTGTTATTAATATGACGACTAAAGACAACTCTAAGACTTTAGTGACTATTATGTCTCCTCCTTTTTCCTCTACTAAAGTGTTAGACACAATTAATTTAGTTTAATTTCAGTTTTTCAAACATTTTATTTTAAAGCAAATTTTTGTTAAATATTGAAAACTATAAAATGGGTTAGATTGCCTAAAAACACAGATCACACATGATCTTTTGCATAGAAATGAGAAAACGCTCATGTAACACACAAAATAAGCCCCATTTTTCCTTATTAAAAGTATTATTATTATTATTACTTATGTTACTATTACTATTATTATTATTATTATTATTATTATTATTATTATTATTATTATTATTATTATTATTACTATTATTTTTATTATTATTATTATTATTATTATTATTATTATTATTATTATTATTATTATTAATGCATTAATATTAATTTTAATATTATTAAAAACTGATTATAACTTTTGTATAGTAAATGTTTTTATACCAGTTTTAAAATGAGTTATTAATTTTAGACAATTTGTTGCCTAAAAACACAGATCACAGATGATTTCTTGCATAGAAATGAGAAAACGCTCATATAACACACAAAATAAGCTTCATTTTTGCTTAGAAAACTAAGCTTACTTTTATTACTATTATTATTTTCATTATTATTATTATTAATATTATTATTATTATTACTATTATTATTATTATTATTATTATTACTATTATTATTATTATTATTATTATTATTATTATTATTATTAATATTATTATTATTGTTATTATTATTATTATTAAAAACTTATATTAAACAGACAGAAAACGTCGTATTCAGACACAAAAAAACGAATTACGTTATAGACTTGACGAGATCGGCGTATCTCGGACTCTTATAGGACTCTTATAGGGTCAAAAAGTATCAGTTTGGATTAAAACAAATTATTTTTGTTGAGTCTCAGTCTGAATTGTTTATCAGTTCAAACAAAAACGGCTTATTTTAGACGATCTTTTGCTTTGAACAAGAAAACTTACATCGAACGGATTAAAAACGTATTAATCTGGCATAAAAGAGCAATTTATGTATCACTTCGGATAAAGGCAGCTAATCCTATTCGTTTTATTGCTTAAAATAGACAAAATTGTTAATAAATCTAACAAAAACGCTGTATTCTAGCACAAAATACTAATTACATTATAGTTTCGACGAGAATAGCTTATTTGGAATGATTCTATGCTTCCAAACGAGTAAATTTTTATTAAACAGATGCCAAACATCATGTTTTGTCCTATAAAGACATTTTATATTGCAGTTTGTATTAAAACAAAATATTTTCGTTGATTCTTTGTTAGAAGCAGCAAACCTAACATTAAAGAATCTGAAAACTTTGTATTCGGACACAAACCACCGAATTTTGTATCAGTTTAGACAAAAACGGTTGATTTTCGACAATATTTTGCTTTGAACAAGAAAACTTATATCAAACTGACTAAAAACGTCTTATTTTAGCACAAAACAAAAGATTTGCGTTATAGTCTTAACGAGAGCTGTTAATTTCAAACGGTTCTATGCTTTGAAACGAGTAAACTTTCACTGTACAGAGGAAAAACATCTTATTTCGCCTTTTAAAAACGATTCATGCCACAGTTTGGATAAAAACCAATTATTTTCGTTAATTCATTGTTACAAACATGAAACCTTACATCAAAGTAACTGAAAACCCCTTATTCAGGCACAGAAATTCGAATTACGTTTCAGTCTGGACAAAAACTGCTTACTTTAGACGATCCTTTGTTTTGAATACAAAAACTTACATTAAAAAGATTAAAAACGTCTTATTCTGGCTGAAAACTGCAAATTATATATTACTCTAGATAAAAGCAATTTATCCTGATTACTCCTTTACTTAGAATAGAGTAAACTTGTATAAAACTTAATAAAAACTTTAAATTTCGTCTCAAAGAAATAATTTACGTTATAGTTTTGACCAGCACTGTTTATTTCAAACGATTTTATGATTCGAAACTAATGAACTTTTATGGGGCAGATGCAAAACCACATATTACAATATAAAGCGTTGTTTTAAAGCAAATTATTACCTTTTGCAACAAGAAATTTCACGTCAAAGAAACTGAAAACATCGTATCCATGCACAAATATCGAATTACGTATCAGTTTAGGCAAATACAGCTTATTTTAAACGATTCCTTGCTATAAACAAGAAAAATTTTATCAAACATATTGAAAATGTCTTATTCTCGAAAATAAGAGCAAATTATGTATCAGTTTTAACAAAAGCGGATTACTCTGTTTGATTCTATGCTTAGAGTAGAGTAAACTACTATAAAACGTAATGAAAACTCTATATTCAAGCTCAAAAGAACAAATTACGTTATAGTTTTGACAAAAAAAAAATTATTTCGGACGACTACATATTTCGAAGTAAGCAAACTTTAATTGAACAAGTGCAAAAGCTAATACTTTGCTTTTAAATAAGGATTTATGTGGTAATATGGTATTTTGCATCTGTCCTATAAAAGTTTACTCGTTTCGCTCCATTGAATCATTCGAAATAAATTATTTTGACACAACAACGAAAATAATTTTTTTGTTTAAACTGTAACATGTCGTTTTTATAAAACGAACTAAGACGTTTGGCATCTGTTTAGTGAAAGTTTTCTCGTTTGGGGGCATAAAATCGTTTGAAATTAACAGTTCTGGTCAAAACTATAACGTAAATTATTTCTTTGAGACGAAATTTAAAGTTTTCATTAAGTTTTATACAAGTTTGCTCTATTCTAAGCAAAGGAGTAATCAGGATAAACTGCTTTTATCCAAAGTAATACATAATTTGCAGTTTTGAGCCAGAATAAGACGTTTTTTTAATGTAAGTTTTCGTGTTCAAAAGAAAGAATCGTCTAAAATAAGCAATTTGTGTCCAGACTGAAACGTAATTTGATTTTCTGGGCCTGAATAAGAGGTTTTCAGTTTCTTTGATGTAAGGTTTCTTGTTTGTAACAATGAATAAACGAAAATCATTGGTTTTAATCCAAACTGTGACATAAATCGTTTTTTAAAGGCGAAATCAGACGTTTTGCCTCTGTTCAGTGAAAGTATACTGGTTTCAAAGCATAGAATCGTTTGAAATTAACAGTTCTCGTCAAGACTATAACGCAAATCTTTAAAGTGATACAAAGAAATAATTTACGTAATAGTTTTGACCAGAACTGTTAATTTCAAACGATTTTATGCCCCCAAACGAGAAAACTTTCACTAAACAGATGCCAAACGTCTTAGTTCGTTTTATAAAAGCGACTTATGTTACAGTTTAAACAAAAACAAATTATTTGTGTTGTTGTTGTGTCAAAATAATTTATTTCTAATTGTTCAATGGAGCGAAACGGGTAAACTTTTATAGGACAGATGCAAAATACCATATTACCACATAAATCATTATTTTAAAGCAAAGTATTAGCTTTTGCACATGTTCAATTAAAGTTTGCTTACTTCGAAGTATGTAATCGTCCGAAATATTTTTTTTGTCAAAACTATAACGTAATTTGTTCTTTTGAGCTTGAATATAGAGTTTTCATTACGTTTTATAGTAGTTTACTCTACTCTAAGCATAGAATCAAACGGAGTAATCCGCTTTTGTTAAAACTGATACATAATTTGCTCTTATTTTCGAGAATAAGACGTTTTCAATATGCTTGATAAAATTTTTCTTGTTTATAGCAAGGAATCGTTTAAAATAAGCTGTATTTGCCTAAACTGATACGTAATTAGATATTTATGTATGGATACGAAGTTTTCAGTTTCTTTGACGTAAAATTTCTTGTTGCAAAAGGTAATACTTTGCTTTAAAACAACGCTTTATATGGTAATATGTGGTTTTGCATCTGCCCCATAAAAGTTCATTAGTTTCGAATCATAATTTCGTTTGAAATAAACAGTGCTGGTCAAAACTATAACGTAAATTATTTCTTTGAGACGAAATTTAAAGTTTTCATTAAGTTTTATACAAGTTTACTCTATTCTAAGTAAAAGAGTAATCAGGATAAATTGCTTTTATCTAGAGTAATATATAATTTGCAGTTTTGAGCCAGAATAAGACGTTTTTAATCTTTTTAATGTAAGTTTTCGTGTTCAAAACAAAGGATCGTCTAAAATAAGCAGTTTTTGTCCAGACTGAAACGTAATTCGAATTTCTGTGCCTAAATAAGGGGTTTTCAGTTTCTTTGATGTAAGGTTTCTTGTTTGTAACAATGAATTAACAAAAATAATTGGGTTTTATCCAAACTGTGGCATGAATCAGCTTTAAGACTATAACGCAAATCTTTTGTTTTGTGCTAAAATAAGACGTTTTTAGTCAGTTTGATATAAGCTTTCTTGTTCAAAGCAAAATATTGTCGAAAATCAACCGTTTTTGTCTAAACTGAAACAAAATTCGGTGGTTTGTGTCCGAATACAAAGTTTTCAGATTCTTTAATGTTAGGTTTGCTGCTTCTAACAAAGAATCAACGAAAATATTTTGTTTTAATACAAACTGCAATATAAAATGTCTTTATAGGACAAAACATGATGTTTGGCATCTGTTTATTAAAAATTTACTTGTTTGGAAGCATAGAATCATTCCAAATAAGCTATTCTCGTCGAAACTATAATGTAATTAGTATTTTGTGCTAGAATACAGCGTTTTTGTTAGATTTATTAACAATTTTGTCTATTTTAAGCAATGAAACGAATAGGATTAGCTGCCTTTATCCAAAGTGATACATAAATTGCTCTTTTATGCCAGATTAATACGTTTTTAGTCTGTTCGATGTAAGTTTTCTTGTTCAAAGCAAAAGATCGTCAAAAGTAAGCCGTTTTTGTTTGAACTGATGAACTATTCAGACTGAGAGTCAACAAAAATAATTTGTTTTAATCCAAACTGATAATTTTTGACCCTATAAGAGTCCTATAAGAGTCCGAGATACGCCGTTCTCGTCAAGTCTATAACGTAATTCGTTTTTTTGTGTCAGAATACGACGTTTTCTGTCTGTTTAATATAAGTTTTTAATAATAATAATAATAACAATAATAATAAGAATAATAATAATAATAACAATAATAATAATAATAATAATAATAATAATAATAATAATAATAATAATAATAATAATAATAATAATAATAATAATAAAAATAATAATAGAAATAAAAGTAAGCTTAGTTTTCTAAGCAAAAATGAAGCTTATTTTGTGTGTTATATGAGCGCTTTCTCATTTCTATGCAAGAAATCATCTGTGATCTGTATTTTTAGGCAAGAAATTGTCTAAAATTAATAACTCATTTTAAAACTGGTATAAAAACATTTACTATACAAAAGTTAATAATAATATTATTAATAATAACGTTTTCTGTCTGTTTAATATAAGTTTTTAATAATAATAATAATAATAATAATAATAATAATAATAATAATAATAATAATAATAATGATAATAATACTTATAATAATAAATTTCTTTCTAAATTAAAGCTTAGTTTTTCTAAGCAAAAATGATGCTTATTTTATGTTATCTGAGCGTTTTCTCATTTCTATGCAAGAGATCATCTGTGATCTGTGTTTTTAGGCAAGAAATTGTCTAAAATTAATAACTCATTTTAAAACTGGTATAAAAACATTTACTATACAAAAGTTATAATTGGTCTTTAATAATAATAATATTAATAATAATAATAATAATAATAATAATAATAATAATAATAGTAATAATAATAATAAAAATAATAGTAATAATAATAATAATAATAAAAATAAAAATAATAGTAGTAGTAAAAGTAAGCTTAGTTTTCTAAGCCAAAATGAAGCTTATTTTGTGTTATATGAGCGTTTTCTCATTTCTATGCAAAAGATCATGTGTGATCTGTGTTTTAAGTTGTGTCAGAATACGACGTTTTCTGTCTGTTTAATATAAGTTTTTAATAATAATAATAATAATAATAATAATAATAATAATAATAATAATAATAATAATAATAACAATAATAATAATAATAATAATAATAATAATAATAATAATAATAGTAATAGTAACAAAAGTAATAATAATAATAATAATTTTAAAAAGGAAAAATGGAGCTTATTTTGTGTGTTACATGAGCGTTTTCTCATTTTTATGCAAAAGATCATGTGTGATCTGTGTTTTTAGGCAATCTAAGCCAATTTATAGTTTTTAATATTTAACAAAAATTTGCTTTAAAATAAAATGTTTGAAAAACCGAAATTAAACTAAATTAATTGTGTCTAACACTTTAGTAGAGGAAAAAGGAGGAGACATAAAAGTCACTAAAGTCTTAAAGTTGTCTTTAGTCGTCATATTAATAACAATAACGTTTATAATAACAATACTAGTAGTACTAAATTTGCTTATATGCAAGCGCTTAATTAAGGTAACAGTTTTTTTGTTTTTTGCCTATATCTCGAAAACAGTTACTCCTATCAATTTTTACTTTTTCACCAAAATTAAAGGTGATAAAATTTCCTACAAAATAGTTATTTGCATTTTTCATGTAGAACTAACCATAAGCGAGATATAAGTTTGAAAATAATTATTAATTAAAAAAAAGTGTTTTAACAGAAAATGTCTTGTGATTTAAAATACACTTAATTTGTTGGGTCCAATACTTTATTAGAAGAAAAAGGAGGTGACATAAAAGTCACTGAAGTCTTCAGAGTCGTTTTTAAATGCTGCATTTTTGACTTCGTCTCAAACATTGAAAACTGAATTACATTTTTGTTCAGTAACAGTTACAGTTTTCTTATTGGTTTTTTGCTTATATCTCGAAAACAGTTACTCCTATCAAATTTTACCTTTTTTTCAAAATTAAAGCTGATAAAATTTCCAACAAAATAGTTATTTACATTTTTCTTGTAGGACCAAGCATAAACGAGTTATAGAGTTGGATATAAATAATATTTAACAAAAATTTGCTTTAAAATAAAATGCTTGAAAAACCGGAATTAAACTAAATTAATTGTGTCTAACACTTTAGTAGAGGAAAAAGGAGAAGACATAAAAGTCACTAAATGTTTCAGAGTCGTCTTTAGTCGTCATATTAATAACAATAACATTAATAATAATAATATTAATAGTACTAAATTTGCTTATATGCAAACGCTTAATTAACGTAACATTTTTTTGGTTTCTTGCTTATATCTCGAAAACAGTTACTCCTATCAATTTTTATCTTTTTTTCAAAATTAAAGCTGATAAAATTTCCTACAAAATAGTTATTTGCATTTTTTTGTAGGACCAACCATAAGCGAGTTATAGAGTTGGATATAAATAATATTTAACAAAAATTTGCTTTAAATTAAAATGTTTGAAAAACCGAAATTAAACTAAATTAATTGAGTCTAACACTTTAGTAGAGGAAAAAGAAAAAGACATAAAAGTCACTAAATGTTTCAGAGTTGTCTTTAGTTGTCATATTAATAACAATAACATTAATAATAATAATAATACTAATAGTACTAAATTTGCTTATATGCAAACGCTTAATTAAGGTAACAGTGTTTTGGTTTCTTGCTTATATCTCAAAAACAGTTACTCCTATCAATTTTTATCTTTTTACTAAAATTCAAGCTGATAAAATTTCCTACAAAATAGTTATTTGCATTTTTCATGTAGGACTAACCATAAGCGAGATATATGATTGAAAATAATTAATATTTAAAAAAAAAGTGCTTTAACAGAAAATGTCTTGTGATTTAAAATACACTTAATTTATTGGGTCCAATACTTTATTAGAAGAAAAAGAAAGTGACATAAAAGTCACTGAAGTCTTCAAAGTCGTTTTTAAATGCTGCAGTTTCGTCTTCGTCTCAAACATTGAAAACTGAATTACATTTTTGTTCAGTAACAGTCACAGTTTTCTTATTGGTTTTTTGCTTATATCTCGAAAACAGTTACTCCTATCAATTTTTATCTTTTTGTCAAAATTAAAGCTGATAAAATTTCCTACAAAATAGTTATTTGCATTTTTCTTGTAGGACCAACCATAAGCGAGTTATAGAGTTGGATATAAATAATATTTAACAAAAATTTGCTTTAAAATAAAATGTTTGAAAAACTGAAATTAAACTAATTTAATTGTGTCTAACACTTTAGTAGAGGAAAAAGAAGAAGACATAAAAGTCACTAAAGGTTTCAAAGTTGTCTTTAATCGTCATATTAATAACAATAACATTAATAATAATAATACTAATAGTACTAAATTTGCTTATATGCAAACGCTTAATTAAGGTAACAGTGTTTTGGTTTCTTGCTCATATCTCGAAAACAGTTACTCCTATGAATTTTTATCTTTCTGTCAAAATTAAAGCTGATAAAATTTCCTACAAAATAGTTATTTGCATTTTTCTTGTAGGACCAACCAAAAGCGAGTTATAGAGTTGAATATAAATAATATTTAACAAAAATTTGCTTTAAAATAAAATGTTTGAAAAACTGAAATTAAACTAATTTAATTGTGTCTAACACTTTAGTAGAAGAAAAAGATGAAAACATAAAAGTCACTAAAGGTTTCAAAGTTGTCTTTAATCGTCATATTAATAACAATAACATTAATAATAATAATACTAATAGTACTAAATTTGCTTATATGCAAACGCTTAATTAAGGTAACAGTGTTTTGGTTTCTTGCTCATATCTCGAAAACAGTTACTCCTATCAATTTTTATCTTTTTACTAAAATTCAAGCTGATAAAATTTCCTACAAAATAGTTATTTGCATTTTTTATGTAGGACTAACCATAAGCGAGATATAAGATTGAAAATAATTAATATTTAAAAATGAAGTGCTTTAACAGAAAATGTCTTGTGATTTAAAATACACTTAATTTATTAGGTCCAATACTTTATTAAAAAAAAAGGGGGTGACATATAAGTCACTGAAGTCTTCAGAGTCGATTTTAAATGCTGCATTTTTGTCTTCGTCTCAAACATTGAAAACTGAATTACATTTTTGTTCTGAAACGGTAACAGTTTTTACTTTGGTTTTTTGCTTATATCTCGAAAACAGTTACTCCTATCAATTTTTATCTTTCTTTCAAAATTAAAGCTGATAACATTTCCTACAAAATATTTATTTGCATTTTTCTTGTAAGACCAACCATAAGCGAGTTATAAAGTTGGATATAAATAATATTTAACAAAAACTTGCTTAAAAATAAAATGTTTGAAATACTGAAATTAAACTAAATTAATTGTGTCTAACACTTTAGTAGAGAAAAAAGAAAAAGACATAAAAGTCACCAAAGTCTTCAGAATCGTTTTTAGTCGTCATATTAATAACAATAACATTAATAATAATAATACTAATAGTACTAAATCTGCTTATATGCAAGCGCTTTATTAAGGTAACAGTTTTTTGGTTTCTTGCTTATATCTCGAAAACAGTTACTCCTATGAATTTTGGTCTTTCTTTCAAAATTAAAGCTGATAAAATATTCTACAAAATAATTATTTGCATTTTTCTTGTAGGACCAACCATAAGCGAGTTATAGAGTTGGATATAAATAATATTTAACAAAAATTTGCTTTAAAATAAAATGTTTGAAAAACGGAAATTAAACTAATTTAACTGTGTCTAACACTTTAGTAGAGAAAAAAGGAAAAGACATAAAAGTCACTAAAGGTTTCAGAGTTGTCTTTAGTTGTCATATTAATAACAATAACATTAATAATAATAATACTAATAGTACTAAATTTGCTTATATGCAAACGCTTAATTAAGGTAACAGTGTTTTGGTTTCTTGCTTATATCTCGAAAACAGTTACTCCTATTAATTTTTATCTTTTTATTAAAATTCAAGCTGATAAAATTTCCTACAAAATAGTTATTTGCATTTTTCATGTAGGACTAACCATAAGCGAGATATATGATTGAAAATAATTAATATTTAAAAAAAAAGTGCTTTAACAGAAAATGTCTTGTGATTTAAAATACACTTAATTTATTGGGTCCAATACTTTATTAGAAGAAAAAGGAAGTGACATAAAAGTCACTGAAGTCTTCAGAGTCGTTTTTAAATGCTGCAGTTTCGTCTTCGTCTCAAACATTGAAAACCGAATTACATTTTTGTTCAGTAACAGTCACAGTTTTCTTATTGGTTTTTTGCTTATATCTCGAAAACAGTTACTCCTATCAATTTTTATCTTTTTTTCAAAATTAAAGCTGATAAAATTTCCCACAAAATAGTTATTTGCATTTTTCTTGTACGACCAACCATAAGCGAGTTATAGAGTTGGATATAAATAATATTTAACAAAAATTTGCTTTAAAATAAAATGTTTGAAAAACTGAAATTAAACTAATTTAATTGTGTCTAACACTTTAGTAGAGGAAAAAGAAGAAGACATAAAAGTCACTAAAGGTTTCAAAGTTGTCTTTAATCGTCATATTAATAACAATAACATTAATAATAATAATACTAATAGTACTAAATTTGCTTATATGCAAACGCTTAATTAAGGTAACAGTGTTTTGGTTTCTTGCTCATATCTCAAAAACAGTTACTCCTATCAATTTTTATCTTTTTACTAAAATTCAAGCTGATAAAATTTCCTACAAAATAGGTATTTGCATTTTTTATGTAGGACTAACCATAAGCGAGATATAAGATTGAAAATAATTAATATTTAAAAAAAAAGTGCTTTAACAGAAAATGTCTTGTGATTTAAAATACACTTAATTTATTGGGTCCAATACTTTATTAGAAGAAAAAAGAAGTGACATAAAAGTCACTGAAGTCTTCAGAGTCGTTTTTAAATGCTGCAGTTTCGTCTTCGTCTCAAACATTAAAAACCGAATTACATTTTTGTTCAGTAACAGTCACAGTTTTCTTATTGGTTTTTTGCTTATATCTCGAAAACAGTTACTCCTATCAATTTTTATCTTTTTTTCAAAATTAAAGCTGATAAAATTTCCTACAAAATAGTTATTTGCATTTTTCTTGTAGGACCAACCATAAGCGAGTTATAGAGTTGGATATAAATAATATTTAACAAAAATTTGCTTAAAAATATAATGTTTGAAAAACTGAAATTAAACTAATTTAATTGTGTCTAACACTTTAGTAGAGTACTATTAGTATTATTATTATTAATGTTATTGTTATTAATATGACAACTAAAGACAACTCTGAAACCTTTAGTGACTTTTATGTCTTTTCCTTTTTTCTCTACTAAAGTGTTAGACACAGTTAAATTAGTTTAATTTCCGTTTTTCAAACCTTTTATTTTAAAGCAAATTTTTGTTAAATATTATTTATATCCAACTCTATAACTCGCTTATGGTTGGTCCTACAAGAAAAATGCAAATAATTATTTTGTAGAATATTTTATCAGCTTTAATTTTGAAAGAAAGACACAAATTCATAGGAGTAACTGTTTTCGAGATATAAGCAAGAAACCAAAAAACTGTTACCTTAATAAAGCGCTTGCATATAAGCAGATTTAGTACTATTAGTATTATTATTATTAATGTTATTGTTATTAATATGACGATTAAAGACAACTTTGAAACCTTTAGTGACTTTTATGTCTTCTTCTTTTTCCTCTACTAAAGTGTTAGACACAATTAAATTAGTTTAATTTCAGTTTTTCAAACATTTTATTTTAAAGCAAATTTTTGTTAAATATTATTTATATTCAACTCTATAACTCGCTTTTGGTTGGTCCTACAAGAAAAATGCAAATAACTATTTTGTAGGAAATTTTATCAGCTTTAATTTTGACAGAAAGATAAAAATTCATAGGAGTAACTGTTTTCGAGATATAAGCAAGAAACCAATAAGAAAACTGTGACTGTTACTGAACAAAAATGTAATTCAGTTTTCAATGTTTGAGACGAAGACGAAACTGCAGCATTTAAAAACGACTTTGAAGACTTCAGTGACTTTTATGTCACTTCCTTTTTCTTCTAATAAAGTATTGGACCCAATAAATTAAGTGTATTTTAAATCACAAGACATTTTCTGTTAAAGCACTTTTTTTTTAAATATTAATTATTTTCAATCATATATCTCGCTTATGGTTAGTCCTACATGAAAAATGCAAATAACTATTTTGTAGGAAATTTTATCAGCTTGAATTTTAGTAAAAAAATAAAAATTGATAGGAGTAACTGTTTTTGAGATATAAGCAAGAAACCAAAACACTGTTACCTTAATTAAGCGTTTGCATATAAGCAAATTTAGTACTATTAGTATTATTATTATTATTAATGTTATTGTTATTAATATGACAACTAAAGACAACTCTGAAACCTTTAGTGACTTTTATGTCTTTTTTTTTTCCTCTACTAAAGTGTTAGACTCAATTAATTTAGTTTAATTTCGGTTTTTCAAACATTTTAATTTAAAGCAAATTTTTGTTAAATATTATTTATATCCAACTCTATAACTCGCTTATGGTTGGTCCTACAAAAAAATGCAAATAACTATTTTGTAGGAAATTTTATCAGCTTTAATTTTGAAAAAAAGATAAAAATTGATAGGAGTAACTGTTTTCGAGATATAAGCAAGAAACCAAAAAAATGTTACGTTAATTAAGCGTTTGCATATAAGCAAATTTAGTATTATTAATATTATTATTATTAATGTTATTGTTATTAATATGACGACTAAAGACGACTCTGAAACATTTAGTGACTTTTATGTCTTCTCCTTTTTCCTCTACTAAAGTGTTAGACACAATTAATTTAGTTTAATTCCGGTTTTTCAAGCATTTTATTTTAAAGCAAATTTTTGTTAAATATTATTTATATCCAACTCTATAACTCGTTTATGCTTGGTCCTACAAGAAAAATGTAAATAACTATTTTGTTGGAAATTTTATCAGCTTTAATTTTGAAAAAAAGATAAAATTTGATAGGAGTAACTGTTTTCGAGATATAAGCAAAAAACCAATAAGAAAACTGTAACTGTTACTGAACAAAAATGTAATTCAGTTTTCAATGTTTGAGACGAAGTCAAAAATGCAGCATTTAAAAACGACTCTGAAGACTTCAGTGACTTTTATGTCACCTCCTTTTTCTTCTAATAAAGTATTGGACCCAACAAATTAAGT
This sequence comes from Tribolium castaneum, assembly GCF_031307605.1. Classification (NCBI taxonomy): domain Eukaryota; kingdom Metazoa; phylum Arthropoda; class Insecta; order Coleoptera; family Tenebrionidae; genus Tribolium; species Tribolium castaneum. The sequence continues at coordinate 18,755,712 of NC_087399.1, forward strand.
GTATTTTAAATCACAAGACATTTTCTGTTAAAACACTTTTTTTTAATTAATAATTATTTTCAAACTTATATTTCGCTTATGGTTAGTTCTACATGAAAAATGCAAATAACTATTTTGTAGGAAATTTTATCACCTTTAATTTTGGTGAAAAAGTAAAAATTGATAGGAGTAACTGTTTTCGAGATATAGGCAAAAAACAAAAAAACTGTTACCTTAATTAAGCGCTTGCATATAAGCAAATTTAGTACTACTAGTATTGTTATTATAAATGTTATTGTTATTAATATGACGACTAAAGACAACTTTAAGACTTTAGTGACTTTTATGTCTCCTCCTTTTTCCTCTACTAAAGTGTTAGACACAATTAATTTAGTTTAATTTCGGTTTTTCAAACATTTTATTTTAAAGCAAATTTTTGTTAAATATTAAAAACTATAAATTGGCTTAGATTGCCTAAAAACACAGATCACACATGATCTTTTGCATAAAAATGAGAAAACGCTCATGTAACACACAAAATAAGCTCCATTTTTCCTTTTTAAAAGTATTATTATAATTATTACTTTTGTTACTATTACTATTATTATTATTATTATTATTATTATTATTATTGTTATTATTATTATTATTATTATTATTATTATTATTATTATTATTATTATTATTATTATTATTATTATTATTATTATTATTATTATTATTATTATTAAAAACTTATATTAAACAGACAGAAAACGTCGTATTCTGACACAACTTAAAACACAGATCACACATGATCTTTTGCATAGAAATGAGAAAACGCTCATATAACACAAAATAAGCTTCATTTTGGCTTAGAAAACTAAGCTTACTTTTACTACTACTATTATTTTTATTTTTATTATTATTATTATTATTACTATTATTTTTATTATTATTATTACTATTATTATTTTTATTATTATTATTATTATTATTATTATTATTATTATTATTATTATTATTATTATTAATATTATTATTATTAAAGACCAATTATAACTTTTGTATAGTAAATGTTTTTATACCAGTTTTAAAATGAGTTATTAATTTTAGACAATTTCTTGCCTAAAAACACAGATCACAGATGATCTCTTGCATAGAAATGAGAAAACGCTCAGATAACACAAAATAAGCATCATTTCTTATTTTGTGTTATCTGAGCGTTTTCTCATTTCTATGCAAGAGATCATCTGTGATCTGTGTTTTTAGGCAAGAAATTGTCTAAAATTAATAACTCATTTTAAAACTGGTATAAAAACATTTACTATACAAAAGTTATAATTGGTCTTTAATAATAATAATATTAATAATAATAATATTAATAATAATAATAATAATAATAATAATAATAATAATAATAATAATAATAATAATAATAATAATAATAATAGTAATAATAATAATAATAATAAAAATAAAAATAATAGTAGTAGTAAAAGTAAGCTTAGTTTTCTAAGCCAAAATGAAGCTTATTTTGTGTTATATGAGCGTTTTCTCATTTCTATGCAAAAGATCATGTGTGATCTGTGTTTTAAGTTGTGTCAGAATACGACGTTTTCTGTCTGTTTAATATAAGTTTTTAATAATAATAATAATAATAATAATAATAATAATAATAATAATAATAATAATAATAATAATAATAATAACAATAATAATAATAATAATAGTAATAATAATAATAGTAATAGTAACAAAAGTAATAATAATAATAATACTTTTAAAAAGGAAAAATGGAGCTTATTTTGTGTGTTACATGAGCGTTTTCTCATTTTTATGCAAAAGATCATGTGTGATCTGTGTTTTTAGGCAATCTAAGCCAATTTATAGTTTTTAATATTTAACAAAAATTTGCTTTAAAATAAAATGTTTGAAAAACCGAAATTAAACTAAATTAATTGTGTCTAACACTTTAGTAGAGGAAAAAGGAGGAGACATAAAAGTCACTAAAGTCTTAAAGTTGTCTTTAGTCGTCATATTAATAACAATAACATTTATAATAACAATACTAGTAGTACTAAATTTGCTTATATGCAAGCGCTTAATTAAGGTAACAGTTTTTTTGTTTTTTGCCTATATCTCGAAAACAGTTACTCCTATCAATTTTTACTTTTTCACCAAAATTAAAGGTGATAAAATTTCCTACAAAATAGTTATTTGCATTTTTCATGTAGAACTAACCATAAGCGAGATATAAGTTTGAAAATAATTATTAATTAAAAAAAAGTGTTTTAACAGAAAATGTCTTGTGATTTAAAATACACTTAATTTGTTGGGTCCAATACTTTATTAGAAGAAAAAGGAGGTGACATAAAAGTCACTGAAGTCTTCAGAGTCGTTTTTAAATGCTGCATTTTTGACTTCGTCTCAAACATTGAAAACTGAATTACATTTTTGTTCAGTAACAGTTACAGTTTTCTTATTGGTTTTTTGCTTATATCTCGAAAACAGTTACTCCTATCAAATTTTATCTTTTTTTCAAAATTAAAGCTGATAAAATTTCCAACAAAATAGTTATTTACATTTTTCTTGTAGGACCAAGCATAAACGAGTTATAGAGTTGGATATAAATAATATTTAACAAAAATTTGCTTTAAAATAAAATGCTTGAAAAACCGGAATTAAACTAAATTAATTGTGTCTAACACTTTAGTAGAGGAAAAAGGAGAAGACATAAAAGTCACTAAATGTTTCAGAGTCGTCTTTAGTCGTCATATTAATAACAATAACATTAATAATAATAATATTAATAGTACTAAATTTGTTTATATGCAAACGCTTAATTAACGTAACATTTTTTTGGTTTCTTGCTTATATCTCGAAAACAGTTACTCCTATCAATTTTTATCTTTTTTTCAAAATTAAAGCTGATAAAATTTCCTACAAAATAGTTATTTGCATTTTTTTGTAGGACCAACCATAAGCGAGTTATAGAGTTGGATATAAATAATATTTAACAAAAATTTGCTTTAAATTAAAATGTTTGAAAAACCGAAATTAAACTAAATTAATTGAGTCTAACACTTTAGTAGAGGAAAAAGAAAAAGACATAAAAGTCACTAAAGGTTTCAGAGTTGTCTTTAGTTGTCATATTAATAACAATAACATTAATAATAATAATAATACTAATAGTACTAAATTTGCTTATATGCAAACGCTTAATTAAGGTAACAGTGTTTTGGTTTCTTGCTTATATCTCAAAAACAGTTACTCCTATCAATTTTTATCTTTTTACTAAAATTCAAGCTGATAAAATTTCCTACAAAATAGTTATTTGCATTTTTCATGTAGGACTAACCATAAGCGAGATATATGATTGAAAATAATTAATATTTAAAAAAAAAGTGCTTTAACAGAAAATGTCTTGTGATTTAAAATACACTTAATTTATTGGATCCAATACTTTATTAGAAGAAAAAGGAAGTGACATAAAAGTCACTGAAGTTTTCAAAGTCGTTATTAAATGCTGCAGTTTCGTCTTCGTCTCAAACATTGAAAACTGAATTACATTTTTGTTCAGTAACAGTCATAGTTTTCTTATTGGTTTTTTGCTTATATCTCGAAAACAGTTACTCCTATCAATTTTTATCTTTCTGTCAAAATTAAAGCTGATAAAATTTCCTACAAAATAGTTATTTGCATTTTTCTTGTAGGACCAACCATAAGCGAGTTATAGAGTTGGATATAAATAATATTTAACAAAAATTTGCTTTAAAATAAAATGTTTGAAAAACTGAAATTAAACTAATTTAATTGTGTCTAACACTTTAGTAGAGGAAAAAGAAGAAGACATAAAAGTCACTAAAGGTTTCAAAGTTGTCTTTAATCGTCATATTAATAACAATAACATTAATAATAATAATACTAATAGTACTAAATTTGCTTATATGCAAACGCTTAATTAAGGTAACAGTGTTTTGGTTTCTTGCTCATATCTCGAAAACAGTTACTCCTATCAATTTTTATCTTTTTACTGAAATTCAAGCTGATAAAATTTCCTACAAAATAGTTATTTGCATTTTTTATGTAGGACTAACCATAAGCGAGATATAAGATTAAAAATAATTAATATTTAAAAAAGAAGTGCTTTAACAGAAAATGTCTTGTGATTTAAAATACACTTAATTTATTAGGTCCAATACTTTATTAAAAAAAAAGGGGGTGACATATAAGTCACTGAAGTCTTCAGAGTCGATTTTAAATGCTGCATTTTCGTCTTCGTCTCAAACATTGAAAACTGAATTACATTTTTGTTCTGAAACGGTAACAGTTTTTACTTTGGTTTTTTGCTTATATCTCGAAAACAATTACTCTTATCAATTTTTATCTTTCTTTCAAAATTAAAGCTGATAACATTTCCTACAAAATAGTTATTTGCATTTTTCTTGTAAGACCAACCATAAGCGAGTTATAAAGTTGGATATAAATAATATTTAACAAAAACTTGCTTAAAAATAAAATGTTCGAAATACTGAAATTAAACTAAATTAATTGTGTCTAACACTTTAGTAGAGAAAAAAGAAAAAGACATAAAAGTCACCAAAGTCTTCAGAATCGTTTTTAGTCGTCATATTAATAACAATAACATTAATAATAATAATACTAATAGTACTAAATCTGCTTATATGCAAGCGCTTTATTAAGGTAACAGTTTTTTGGTTTCTTGCTTATATCTCGAAAACAGTTACTCCTATGAATTTTTATCTTTCTGTCAAAATTAAAGCTGATAAAATTTCCTACAAAATAGTTATTTGCATTTTTCTTGTAGGACCAACCAAAAGCGAGTTATAGAGTTGAATATAAATAATATTTAACAAAAATTTGCTTTAAAATAAAATGTTTGAAAAACTGAAATTAAACTAATTTAATTGTGTCTAACACTTTAGTAGAGGAAAAAGAAGAAGACATAAAAGTCACTAAAGGTTTCAAAGTTGTCTTTAATCGTCATATTAATAACAATAACATTAATAATAATAATACTAATAGTACTAAATCTGCTTATATGCAAGCGCTTTATTAAGGTAACAGTTTTTTGGTTTCTTGCTTATATCTCGAAAACAGTTACTCCTATGAATTTTTGTCTTTCTTTCAAAATTAAAGCTGATAAAATATTCTACAAAATAATTATTTGCATTTTTCTTGTAGGACCAACCATAAGCGAGTTATAGAGTTGGATATAAATAATATTTAACAAAAATTTGCTTTAAAATAAAATGTTTGAAAAACGGAAATTAAACTAATTTAACTGTGTCTAACACTTTAGTAGAGAAAAAAGGAAAAGACATAAAAGTCACTAAAGGTTTCAGAGTTGTCTTTAGTTGTCATATTAATAACAATAACATTAATAATAATAATACTAATAGTACTCTACTAAAGTGTTAGACACAATTAAATTAGTTTAATTTCAGTTTTTCAAACATTTTATTTTTAAGCAAATTTTTGTTAAATATTATTTATATCCAACTCTATAACTCGCTTATGGTTGGTCCTACAAGAAAAATGCAAATAACTATTTTGTAGGAAATTTTATCAGCTTTAATTTTGAAAAAAAGATAAAAATTGATAGGAGTAACTGTTTTCGAGATATAAGCAAAAAACCAATAAGAAAACTGTGACTGTTACTGAACAAAAATGTAATTCGGTTTTCAATGTTTGAGACGAAGACGAAACTGCAGCATTTAAAAACGACTCTGAAGACTTCAGTGACTTTTATGTCACTTCTTTTTTCTTCTAATAAAGTATTAGACCCAATAAATTAAGTGTATTTTAAATCACAAGACATTTTCTGTTAAAGCACTTTTTTTTTAAATATTAATTATTTTCAATCTTATATCTCGCTTATGGTTAGTCCTACATAAAAAATGCAAATAACTATTTTGTAGGAAATTTTATCAGCTTGAATTTTAGTAAAAAGATAAAAATTGATAGGAGTAACTGTTTTTGAGATATGAGCAAGAAACCAAAACACTGTTACCTTAATTAGGCGTTTGCATATAAGCAAATTTAGTACTATTAGTATTATTATTATTAATGTTATTGTTATTAATATGACGATTAAAGACAACTTTGAAACCTTTAGTGACTTTTATGTCTTCTTCTTTTTCCTCTACTAAAGTGTTAGACACAATTAAATTAGTTTAATTTCAGTTTTTCAAACATTTTATTTTAAAGCAAATTTTTGTTAAATATTATTTATATCCAACTCTATAACTCGCTTATGGTTGGTCGTACAAGAAAAATGCAAATAACTATTTTGTAGGAAATTTTATCAGCTTTAATTTTGAAAAAAAGATAAAAATTGATAGGAGTAACTGTTTTCGAGATATAAGCAAAAAACCAATAAGAAAACTGTGACTGTTACTGAACAAAAATGTAATTCGGTTTTCAATGTTTGAGACGAAGACGAAACTGCAGCATTTAAAAACGACTCTGAAGACTTCAGTGACTTTTATGTCACTTCCTTTTTCTTCTAATAAAGTATTGGACCCAATAAATTAAGTGTATTTTAAATCACAAGACATTTTCTGTTAAAGCACTTTTTTTTTAAATATTAATTATTTTCAATCATATATCTCGCTTATGGTTAGTCCTACATGAAAAATGCAAATAACTATTTTGTAGGAAATTTTATCAGTTTGAATTTTAGTAAAAAGATAAAAATTGATAGGAGTAACTGTTTTCGAGATATAAGCAAGAAACCAAAACACTGTTACCTTAATTAAGCGTTTGCATATAAGCAAATTTAGTACTATTAGTATTATTATTATTAATGTTATTGTTATTAATATGACAACTAAAGACAACTCTGAAACCTTTAGTGACTTTTATGTCTTTTCCTTTTTTCTCTACTAAAGTGTTAGACACAGTTAAATTAGTTTAATTTCCGTTTTTCAAACATTTTATTTTAAAGCAAATTTTTGTTAAATATTATTTATATCCAACTCTATAACTCGCTTATGGTTGGTCCTACAAGAAAAATGCAAATAATTATTTTGTAGAATACTTTATCAGCTTTAATTTTGAAAGAAAGACAAAAATTCATAGGAGTAACTGTTTTCGAGATATAAGCAAGAAACCAAAAAACTGTTACCTTAATAAAGCGCTTGCATATAAGCAGATTTAGTACTATTAGTATTATTATTATTAATGTTATTGTTATTAATATGACGACTAAAAACGATTCTGAAGACTTTGGTGACTTTTATGTCTTTTTCTTTTTTCTCTACTAAAGTGTTAGACACAATTAAATTAGTTTAATTTCAGTTTTTCAAACATTTTATTTTAAAGCAAATTTTTGTTAAATATTATTTATATCCAACTCTATAACTCGCTTATGGTTGGTCCTACAAGAAAAATGCAAATAACTATTTTGTAGGAAATTTTATCAGCTTTAATTTTGACAGAAAGATAAAAATTGATAGGAGTAACTGTTTTCGAGATATAAGCAAAAAACCAATAAGAAAACTGTGACTGTTACTGAACAAAAATGTAATTCAGTTTTCAATGTTTGAGACGAAGACGAAACTGCAGCATTTAAAAACGACTTTGAAGACTTCAGTGACTTTTATGTCACTTCCTTTTTCTTCTAATAAAGTATTGGACCCAATAAATTAAGTGTATTTTAAATCACAAGACATTTTCTGTTAAAGCACTTTTTTTTTAAATATTAATTATTTTCAATCATATATCTCGCTTATGGTTAGTCTTACATGAAAAATGCAAATAACTATTTTGTAGGAAATTTTATCAGCTTGAATTTTAGTAAAAAGATAAAAATTGATAGGAGTAACTGTTTTTGAGATATAAGCAAGAAACCAAAACACTGTTACCTTAATTAAGCGTTTGCATATAAGCAAATTTAGTACTATTAGTATTATTATTATTATTAATGTTATTGTTATTAATATGACAACTAAAGACAACTCTGAAACCTTTAGTGACTTTTATGTCTTTTTCTTTTTCCTCTACTAAAGTGTTAGACTCAATTAATTTAGTTTAATTTCGGTTTTTCAAACATTTTAATTTAAAGCAAATTTTTGTTAAATATTATTTATATCCAACTCTATAACTCGCTTATGGTTGGTCCTACAAAAAAATGCAAATAACTATTTTGTAGGAAATTTTATCAGCTTTAATTTTAAAAAAAAGATAAAAATTGATAGGAGTAACTGTTTTCGAGATATAAGCAAGAAACCAAAAAAATGTTACGTTAATTAAGCGTTTGCATATAAGCAAATTTAGTACTATTAATATTATTATTATTAATGTTATTGTTATTAATATGACGACTAAAGACGACTCTGAAACATTTAGTGACTTTTATGTCTTCTCCTTTTTCCTCTACTAAAGTGTTAGACACAATTAATTTAGTTTAATTCCGGTTTTTCAAGCATTTTATTTTAAAGCAAATTTTTGTTAAATATTATTTATATCCAACTCTATAACTCGTTTATGCTTGGTCCTACAAGAAAAATGTAAATAACTATTTTGTTGGAAATTTTATCAGCTTTAATTTTGAAAAAAAGATAAAATTTGATAGGAGTAACTGTTTTCGAGATATAAGCAAAAAACCAATAAGAAAACTGTAACTGTTACTGAACAAAAATGTAATTCAGTTTTCAATGTTTGAGACGAAGTCAAAAATGCAGCATTTAAAAACGACTCTGAAGACTTCAGTGACTTTTATGTCACCTCCTTTTTCTTCTAATAAAGTATTGGACCCAACAAATTAAGTGTATTTTAAATCACAAGACATTTTCTGTTAAAACACTTTTTTTTAATTAATAATTATTTTCAAACTTATATCTCGCTTATGGTTAGTTCTACATGAAAAATGCAAATAACTATTTTGTAGGAAATTTTATCACCTTTAATTTTGGTGAAAAAGTAAAAATTGATAGGAGTAACTGTTTTCGAGATATAGGCAAAAAACAAAAAAACTGTTACCTTAATTAAGCGCTTGCATATAAGCAAATTTAGTACTACTAGTATTGTTATTATAAATGTTGTTGTTATTAATATGACGACTAAAGACAACTTTAAGACTTTAGTGACTTTTATGTCTCCTCCTTTATCCTCTACTAAAGTGTTAGACACAATTAATTTAGTTTAATTTCGGTTTTTCAAACATTTTATTTTAAAGCAAATTTTTGTTAAATATTAAAAACTATAAATTGGCTTAGATTGCCTAAAAACACAGATCACACATAATCTTTTGCATAAAAATGAGAAAACGCTCATGTAACACACAAAATAAGCTCCATTTTTCCTTTTTAAAAGTATTATTATTATTATTACTTTTGTTACTATTACTATTATTATTATTATTATTATTATTATTATTATTATTATTATTATTGTTATTATTATTATTATTATTATTATTATTATTATTATTATTATTATTATTATTATTAACTTTTGTATAGTAAATGTTTTTATACCAGTTTTAAAATGAGTTATTAATTTTAGCCAATTTCTTGCCTAAAAACTATCAAATGGCTTAGATTGCCTAAAAACACAGATCACACATGATCTTTTGCATAGAAATGAGAATAGCTCATATAACACAAAATAAGCTTCATTTTTGCTTAGAAAACTAAGCTTATTTTTATTACTACTATTATTATTATTTTTATTATTATTATTATTATTACTATTATTTTTATTATTATTATTACTATTATTATTATTATTATTATTATTATTATTATTATTATTACTTTTTTTACTATTATTATTATTATTATTAAAAACCGATTATAACTTTTGTATAGTAAATGTTTTTATTGTATTTTAAATCACAAGGCATTTTCTGTTAAAGCACTTTCTTTTTAAATATTAATTATTATCAAACTTATATCTCGCTTATGGTTAGTCCTACATGAAAAATGCAAATAACTATTTTGTAGGAAATTTTATCAGCTTTAATTTTAGTAAAAAGATAAAAATTGATAAGAGTAACTGTTTTCGAGATATAAGCAAGAAACCAGAAAACTGTTACCTTAATTAAGGCCTTGCATATAAGCAAATTTAGTACTAAAAACAACACTGAAGACTTTGGTGACTTTTATGTCTTCTTCTTTTTCCTCTACTAAAGTGTTAGACACAATTAATTTAGTTTAATTTCGGTTTTTCAAACATTTTATTTTAAAGCAAATTTTTGTTAAAGATTATTTATATCCAACTCTATAACTCGCTTATGGTTGGTCCTACAAAAAAAATGCGAATAACTATTTTGTAGAAAATTTTATCAGCTTTAATTTTGAAAGAAAGATAAAAATTGATAGGAGTAACTGTTCTCGAGATATAAGCAAAAAACCGATAAGAAAACTGTAACTGTTACTAAACAAAAATGTAATTCAGTTTTCAATGTTTGAGACAAAGACGAAAATGCATCATTTAAAATCGACTCTGAAGACTTTAGTGACCTTTCTGTCACCTCCTTGTTCTTCTAATAAAGTATTGGACTTAATAAATTAAGTGTATTTTAAATCACAAGACATTTTCTGTTAAAGTACATTTTTTTTTAAATATTAATTATTTTCAAACTTATATCTCGCTTATGGTTAGTTCTACATGAAAAATGCAAATAACTATTTTGTAGGAAATTTTATCAGCTTTAATATTAGTGAAAAGAAAAAAATTGATAGGAGTAACTGTTCTCGAGATATAAGCAAAAAACCGATAAGAAAACTGTAACTGTTACTAAACAAAAATGTAATTCAGTTTTCAATGTTTGAGACAAAGACGAAAATGCATCATTTAAAATCGACTCTGAAGACTTTAGTGACCTTTCTGTCACCTCCTTTTTCTTCTAATAAAGTATTGAACCTATTAAATTAAGTGTATTTTAAATCACAAGACATTTTCTGTTAAAGCACTTTTTTTTAAATATTAATTATTTTCAAACTTATATCTCGCTTATGGTTAGTTCTACATAAAAAATGCAAATAACTATTTTGTAGGAAATTTTATCAGCTTTAATTTTAGTAAAAAGATAAAAATTGATAAGAGTAACTGTTTTCGAGATATAAGCAAGAAACTGTTACCTTAATTAAGCGCTTGCATATAAGCAAATTTAGTAATATTAGTATTATTATTATTATTAATGTTATTGTTATTAATATGACTACTAAAAACGACTCTCAAGACATTGGTGACTTTTATGTCTTCTCCTTTTTCCTCTACTAAAGTGTTAGTCTTAATTAATTTAGTTTAATTTTGGTTTTTCAAACATTTTATTTTAAAGCAAATTTTTGTTAAAGATTATTTATATCCAACTCTATAACTCGCTTATGGTTGGTCCTACAAAAAAATGCAAATAATTATTTTGTAGGAAATTTTATCAGCTTTAATTTTGAAAAAAAGATAAAAATTGATAGGAGTAACTGTTCTCGAGATATAAGCAAAAAACCAATAAGAAAACTGTAACTGTTACTAAACAAAAATGTAATTCAGATTTCAATGTTTGAGACAAAGACGAAAATGCAGCATTTAAAATCGACTCTGAAGACTTCAGTGACTTTTATGTCTCCTCCTTTTTCTTCTAATAAAGTATTGGACCCGTTAAATTAAGTGTATTTTAAATCACAAGACATTTTCTGTTAAAGCACTTTTTTTTTAAATATTAATTATTTTCAAACTTATATCTCGCTTATGGTTAGTCCTACATGAAAAATGCAAATTACTATTTTGTAGCAAATTTTATCAGCTTTAATTTTAGTAAAAAGATAAAAATTTATAGGAGTAACTGTTTTCGAGATATAAGCAAGAAACCAAAAAACTGTTACCTTAATTAAGCGCTTGCATATAAGCAAATTTAGTAATATTAGTATTATTAATATTAATGTTATTGTTATTAATGTGACGACTAAAAACGACTTTTAAGACTTTGGTGACTTTTATGTCTTCTCCTTTTTCCTCTACTAAAGTGTTAGTCTTAATTTATTTTAATTTCGGTTTTTCAAACATTTTATTTTAAAGCAAATTTTTGTTAAAGATTATTTATATCCAACTCTATAACTCGCTTATGGTTGGTCCTACAAAAAAATGCAAATAACTATTTTGTAGGAAATTTTATCAGCTTTAATTTTGAAAAAAAGATAAAAATTGATAGGAGTAACTGTTTTCGAGATATAAGCAAGAAACCAAAAAACTGTTACCTTAATTAAGCGTTTGCATATAAGCAAATTTAGTACTATTAGTATTATTATTATTAATGTTATTGTTATTAATATGACGACTAAAGACGACTCTGAAACATTTAGTGACTTTTATGTCTTCTCCTTTTTCCTCTACTAAAGTGTTAGACACAATTAATTTAGTTTAATTCGGGTTTTTCAAGCATTTTATTTTAAAGCAAATTTTTGTTAAATATTATTTATATCCAACTCTATAACTCGTTTATGCTTGGTCCTACAAGAAAAATGTAAATAACTATTTTGTTGGAAATTTTATCAGCTTTAATTTTAAAAGAAAGATAAAATTTGATAGGAGTAACTGTTTTCGAGATATAAGCAAAAAACCAATAAGAAAACTGTAACTGTTACTGAACAAAAATGTAATTCAGTTTTCAATGTTTGAGACGAAGACAAATATGCAGCATTTAAAAACGACTCTGAAGACTTCAGTGACTTTTATGTCACCTCCTTTTTCTTCTAATAAAGTATTGAACCCAATAAATTAAGTGTATTTTAAATCACAAGACATTTTCTGTAAAAACACTTTTTTTTAATTATTAATTATTTTCAAACTTATATCTCGCTTATGGTTAGTTCTACATGAAAAATGCAAATAACTATTTTGTAGGAAATTTTATCACCATTAATTTTAGTGAAAAAGTAAAAATTGATAGGAGTAACTGTTTTCGAGATATAAGCAAAAAACCAAAAAACTGTTACCTTAATTAAGCGTTTGCATATAAGCAAATTTAGTACTATTAGTATTATTATTATTAATGTTATTGTTATTAATATGACGATTAAAGACGACTCTGAAACATTTAGTGACTTTTATGTCTTCTCCTTTTTCCTCTACTAAAGTGTTAGACACAATTAATTTAGTTTAATTCAAGTTTTTCAAGCATTTTATTTTAAAGCAAATTTTTGTTAAATATTATTTATATCCAACTTTATAACTCGTTTATGCTTGGTCCTACAAGAAAAATGTAAATAACTATTTTGTTGGAAATTTTATCAGCTTTAATTTTGAAAGAAAGGTAAAATTTGATAGGAGTAACTGTTTTCGAGATATAAGCAAAAAACCAATAAGAAAACTGTAACTGTTACTGAACAAAAATGTAATTCAGTTTTCAATGTTTGAGACGAAGACAAAAATGCAGCATTTAAAAACGACTCTGAAGACTTTAGTGACTTTTATGTCACCTCCTTTTTCTTCTAATACAGTATTGGACCCAATAAATTAAGTGTATTTTATAAATCACAAGACATTTTCTGTTAAAACACTTTTTTTTAATTATTAATTATTTTCAAACTTATATCTCGCTTATGGTTAGATATATGGTTAAATATTAAAAACTATTAAATGGCTTAGATTGCCTAAAAACACAGATCACACATGATCTTTTGCATAGAAATGAGAAAACGCTCATGTAACACACAAAATAAGCTCCATTTTTCCTTATTAAAAATATTATTATTATTATTACTTTTGTTACTATTACTATTATTATTATTATTATTATTATTATTATTATTATTATTATTATTATTATTGTTATTATTATTATTATTATTAGTATTATTATTATTATTATTATTATTATTATTATTATTAACTTTTGTATAGTAAATGTTTTTATACCAGTTTTAAAATGAGTTATTAATTTTAGCCAATTTCTTGCCTAAAAACTATCAAATGGCTTAGATTGCTTAAAAACACAGATCACACATGATCTTTTGCATAGAAATGAGAATAGCTCATATAACACAAAATAAGCTTCATTTTTGCTTAGAAAACTAAGCTTATTTTTATTACTACTATTATTATTATTTTTATTATTATTATTATTATTACTATTATTTTTATTATTATTATTACTATTATTATTATTATTATTATTATTATTATTATTAATGTTATTATTATTAAAAACCGATTATAACTTTTGTATAGTAAATGTTTTTATACCAGTTTTAAAATGAGTTATTAATTTTAGACAATTTCTTGCCTAAAAAAACAGATCACAGTTGATCTCTTGCATAGAAATGAGAAAACGCTCAGATAACACAAAATAAGCATCATTTTTGCTTAGAAAAACTAAGCTTTAATTTACAAAGAAATTTATTATTATAAGTATTATTATCATTATTATTATTATTATTATTATTATTATTATTATTATTATTATTTCTTTTATTACTATTATTATTATTATTATTACTATTATTATTGTTATTATTACTATTATTATTATTATTATTATTATTATTATTATTATTATTAACTTTTGCATAGTAAATGTTTTTATACCAGTTTTAAAATGAGTTATTAATTTTATTCAATTTCTTGCCTAAAAACACAGATCACAGATGATCTCTTGCATAGAAATGAGAAAACGCTCATATAACACACAAAATAAGCTTCATTTTTGCTTAGAAAACTAAGCTTACTTTTATTACTATTATTATTATTATTATTATTATTATTATTACTATTATTATTATTATTATTATTATTATTATTACTATTATTATTATTATTATTATTATTATTATTATTATTATTATTATTATTATTATTATTATTATTATTATTATTATTACTATTATTATTATTATTATTATTATTATTATTATTATTATTATTATTATTATTATTAAAAAATTATATTAAACAGACAGAAAACGTCGTATTCTGACACAAAAAAACGAATTACGTTATAGACTTGACGAGAACGGCGTATCTCGGACTCTTATAGGACTCTTATAGGGTCAAAAAGTATCAGTTTGGATTAAAACAAATTATTTTTGTTGACTCTCAGTCTGAATTGTTCATCAGTTCAAACAAAAACGGCTTATTTTAGACGATCTTTTGCTTTGAACATGAAAATATACATCGAACAGACTAAAAACGTATTAATCTGGCATAAAAGAGCAATTTATGTATCACTTTGGATAAAGGCAGCTAATCCTATTCGTTTCGTTGCTTCAAATAGACAAAATTGTTAATAAATCAAACAAAAACGCTGTATTCTAGCACAAAATACTAATTACATTATAGTTTCGACGAGAATAGCTTATTTGGAATGATTCTATGCTTCCAAACGAGTAAATTTTTATTAAACAGACGCCAAACATCATGTTTTGTCCTATAAAGACATTTTATATTGCAGTTTGTATTAAAACAAAATATTTTCGTTGATTCTTTGTTAGAAGCAGCAAACCTAACATTAAAGAATCTGAAAACTTTGTATTCGGACACAAACCACCGAATTTTGTTTCAGTTTAGACAAAAACGGTTGATTTTCGACAATATTTTGCTTTGAACAAGAAAACTTATATCAAACTGACTAAAAACGTCTTATTTTAGCACAAAACAAAAGATTTGCGTTATAGTCTTAACGAGAGCTGTTAATTTCAAACGGTTCTATGCTTTGAAACGAGTGAACTTTCACTGTACAGCGGAAAAACATCTTATTTCGCCTTTTAAAAACGATTCATGCCACAGTTTGGATAAAAACCAATTATTTTCGTTAATTCATTGTTACAAACATGAAACCTTACATCAAAGTAACTGAAAACCCCTTATTCAGGCACAGAAATTGGAATTACGTTTCAGTCTGGACAAAAACTGCTTACTTTAGACGATCCTTTGTTTTGGATACAAAAACTTACATTAAAAAGATTAAAAACGTCTTATTCTGGCTGAAAACTGCAAATTATATATTACTCTAGATAAAAGCAATTTATCCTGATTACTCCTTTACTTAGAATAGAGTAAACTTGTATAAAACTTAATGAAAACTTTAAATTTCGTCTCAAAGAAATAATTTACGTTATAATTTTGACCAGCACTGTTTATTTCAAACGATTTTATGATTCGAAACTAATGAACTTTTATGAGGCAGATGCAAAACCACATATTACCATATAAAGCGTTGTTTTAAAGCAAATTATTACCTTTTGCAACAAGAAATTTCACACGTCAAAGAAACTGAAAACATCGTATCCATGCACAAATATCGAATTACGTATCAGTTTAGGCAAATACAGCTTATTTTAAACTATTCCTTGCTATAAACAAGAAAAATTTTATCAAACATATTGAAAATGTCTTATTCTCGAAAGTAAGAGCAAATTATGTATCAGTTTTAACAAAAGCGGATTACTCTGTTTGATTCTATGCTTAGAGTAGAGTAAACTACTATAAAACGTAATGAAAACTCTATATTCAAGCTCAAAAGAACAAATTACGTTATAGTTTTGACAAAAAAAAAATATTTCGGACGACTACATACTTCGAAGTAAGCAAACTTTAATTGAACAAGTGCAAAAGCTAATACTTTGCTTTAAAATAACGATTTATGTGGTAATATGGTATTTTGCATCTGTCCTATAAAAGTTTACTCGTTTCGCTCCATTGAATCATTCGAAATAAATTATTTTGACACAACAACGAAAATAATTTTTTTGTTCAAACAGTAACATGTCGTTTTTATAAAACGAACTAAGACGTTTGGCATCTGTTTAGTGAAAGTTTTCTCGTTTGGGGGCATAAAATCGTTTGAAATTAACAGTTCTGGTCAAAACTATAACGTAAATTATTTCTTTGAGACGAAATTTAAAGTTTTCATTAGGTTTTATACAAGTTTGCTCTATTCTAAGCAAAGGAGTAATCGGGATAAACTACTTTTATCCAAAGTAATACATAATTCGCAGTTTTGAGCCAGAATAAGACGTTTTTAATCTTTTTAATGTAAGTTTTCGTGTTCAAAAGAAAGAATCGTCTAAAATAAGCAATTTGTGTCTAGACTGAAACGTAATTTGATTTTCTGTGACATAAATCGTTTTTTAAAAGCGAAATTAGACGTTTTGCCTCTGTTCAGTGAAAGTATACTGGTTTCAAAGCATAGAATCGTTTGAAATTAACAGTTCTCGTCAAGACTTTTAAAGTTTTTAATAATAATAATATTAATAATAATAATAATAATAATAATAATAATAATAATAATAATAGTAATAATAATAATAAAAATAATAGTAATAATAATAATATTAATAAAAATAATAATAATAGTAGTAATAAAAGTAAGCTTAGTTTTCTAAGCAAAAATGAAGCTTATTTTGTGTTACATGAGCTTTTCTCATTTCTATGCAAAAGATCATGTGTGATCTGTGTTTTTAGGCAATCTAAGCCATTTGATAGTTTTTAGGCAAGAAATTGGCTAAAATTAATAAGTTAATAATAATAATAATAATAATAATAATAATAATAATAATAATAATAATATCAATAATAATAATAATAATAATAATAATAATAATAATAATAATAATTATAATAGTAATAGTAACAAAAGTAATAATAATAATAATACTTTTAATAAGGAAAAATGGAGCTTATTTTGTGTGTTAAATGAGCGTTTTCTCATTTCTATGCAAAAGATTATGTGTGATCTGTGTTTTTAGGCAATCTAAGCCATTTTATAGTTTTTAATATTTAACAAAAATTTGCTTTAAAATAAAATGTTTGAAAAACTGAAATTAAACTAAATTAATTGTGTCTAACACTTTAGTAGAGGAAAAAGGAGGAGACATAAAAGTCACTAAAGTCTTAGAGTTGTCTTTAGTCGTCATATTAATAACAATAACATTTATAATAACAATACTAGTAGTACTAAATTTGCTTATATGCAAGCGCTTAATTAAGGTAACAGTTTTTTTGTTTTTTGCTTATTTCTCGAAAACAGTTACTCCTATCAATTTTTACTTTTTCACCAAAATTAAAGGTGATAAAATTTCCTACAAAATAGTTATTTGCATTTTTCATGTAGAACTAACCATAAGCGAGATATAAGTTTGAAAATAATTAATAATTAAAAAAAAGTGTTTTAATAGAAAATGTCTTGTGATTTAAAATACACTTAATTTATTGGGTCCAATACTTTATTAGAAGAAAAAGGAGGTGACATAAAAGTCACTGAAGTCTTCAGAGTCGTTTTTAAATGCTGCATTTTTGTCTAAATCTCAAACATTGAAAACTGAATTTCATTTTTGTTCAGTAACAGTTACAGTTTTCTTATTGGTTTTTTGCTTATATCTCGAAAACAGTTCCTCCTATCAAATTTTATCTTTCTTTCAAAATTAAAGCTGATAAAATTTCCAACAAAATAGTTATTTACATTTTTCTTGTAGGACCAAGCATAAACGAGTTATAGAGTTGGATATAAATAATATTTAACAAAAATTTGCTTTAAAATAAAATGCTTGAAAAACCGGAATTAAACTAAATTAATTGTGTCTAACACTTTAGTAGAGGAAAAAGGAGAAGACATAAAAGTCACTAAATGTTTCAGAGTCGTCTTTAGTCGTCATATTAATAACAATAACATTAATAATAATAATACTAATAGTACTAAATTTGCTTATATGCAAACGCTTAATTAAGGTAACAGTTTTTTGGTTTCTTGCTTATATCTCGAAAACAGTTACTCCAATCAATTTTTATCTTTCTTTCAAAATTAAAGCTGATAAAATTTTCTACAAAATAGTTATTCGCATTTTTTTTGTAGGACCAACCGTAAGCGAGTTATAGAGTTGGATATAAATAATCTTTAACAAAAATTTGCTTTAAAATAAAATGTTTGAAAAACCGAAATTAAACTAAATTAATTGTGTCTAACACTTTAGTAGAGGAAAAAGAAGAAGACATAAAAGTCACCAAAGTCTTCAGAGTTGTTTTTAGTACTAAATTTGCTTATAGGCAAGCCCTTAATTAAGGTAACAGTTTTTTGGTTTCTTGCTTATATCTCGAAAACAGTTACTCCTATCAATTTTTATCTTTTCACTAAAATTAAAGCTGATAAAATTTCCTACAAAATACTAATTTGCATTATTCTTGTAGGACTTACCATAAGCGAGATATAAGTTTGAAAATAATTAATATTTAAAAAGAAGTGCTTTAACAGAAAATGTCTTGTGATTTAAAATACACTTAATTTAATGGGTCCAATACTTTATTAGAAAAAAAAGGAGGAGACATAAAACTCACTGAAGTCTTCAGAGTCGAACATTGAAAACTGAATTACATTTTTGTTCAGTAACAGTTACAGTTTTCTTATTGGTTTTTTGCTTATATCTCGAAAACAGTTACTCCTATCAATTTTTATCTTTCTTTCAAAATTAAAGCTGATAAAATTTTCTACAAAATAGTTATTCGCATTTTTTTTGTAGGACCAACCGTAAGCGAGTTATAGAGTTGGATATAAATAATCTTTAACAAAAATTTGCTTTAAAATAAAATGTTTGAAAAACCGAAATTAAACTAAATTAATTGTGTCTAACACTTTAGTAGAGGAAAAAGAAGAAGACATAAAAGTCACCAAAGTCTTCAGAGTTGTTTTTAGTACTAAATTTGCTTATAGGCAAGCCCTTAATTAAGGTAACAGTTTTTTTGTTTCTTGCTTATATCTCGAAAACACTTACTCCTATCAATTTTTATCTTTTCACTAAAATTAAAGCTGATAAAATTTCCTACAAAATAGTTATTTGCATTTTTCATGTAGGACTAACCATAAGCGAGATATAAGTTTGAAAATAATTGATATTTAAAAAAAAATGTGCTTTAACAGAAAATGTCTTGTGATTTAAAATACACTTAATTTATTGGGTCCAATACTTTATTACAAGAAAAAGGAGGTGACAGAAATGTCACTGAAGTTTTTAGAGTCGTTTGTAAATGATGCATTTTCGTCTTCGTCTCAAACATTGAAAACTGAATTACATTTTTGTTCAGTAACTGTAACAGTTTTCACTTTGGTTTTTTGCTTATATCTCGAAAACATTTACTCTTATCAATTTTTATCTTTCTTTCAAAATTAAAGCTGATAAAATTTCCTACAAAATAGTTACATGCATTTCTTTTGTAAGACCTACCGTAAGCGCGTTAAAGAGTTAGATATAAATAACCTTTAACAAAAATTTGCTTTAAAATTAAATGTTTGAAAAACTGAAATTAAACTAAATTAATTGTGTCTAACACTTTAGTAGAGGAAAAAGGAAAAGACATAAAAGTCACTAAAGGTTTCAGAGTTGTCTTTAGTCGTCATATTAATAACAATAACATTAATAATAATAATGCTATTAGTACTATATTTGCTTATATGCAAGCGCTTAATTAAGGTAACAGTTTTTTGGTTTCTTGCTTATATCTGGAAAACAGTTACTCCTATCAATTTTTATCTTTTTACTAAAATTAAAGCTGATAAAATTTCCTACAAAATAGTTATTTGCATTTTTCATGTAAGACTAACCATAAGCGAGATATATGATTGAAAATAATTAATATTTAAAAAAAAAGTGCTTTAACAGAAAATGTCTTGTGATTTAAAATACACTTAATTTATTGGGTTTAATACTTTATTAGAAGAAAAAGAAAGTGACATAAAAGTCACTGAAGTCTTCAGAGTCGTTTTTAAATGCTGCAGTTTCGTCTTCGTCTCAAACATTGAAAACTGAATTACATTTTTGTTCAGTAACAGTTACAGTTTTCTTATTGGTTTTTTGCTTATATCTCGAAAACAGTTACTCCTATCAATTTTTATCTTTTTTTCAAAATTAAAGCTGATAAAATTTCCTACAAAATAGTTATTTGCATTTTTCTTGTAGGACCAACCATAAGCGAGTTATAGAGTTGGATATAAATAATATTTAACAAAAATTTGCTTTAAAATAAAATGTTTGAAGAACTGAAATTAAACTAATTTAATTGTGTCTAACACTTTAGTAGAGGAAAAAGAAGAAGACATAAAAGTTACTAAAGGTTTCAAAGTTGTCTTTAATCGTCATATTAATAACAATAACATTAATAATAATAATACCAATAGTACTAAATTTGCTTATATGCAAACGCTTAATTAAGGTAACAGTGTTTTGGTTTCTTGCTTATATCTCGAAAACAGTTACTCCTATCAATTTTTATTTTTTTACTAAAATTCAAGCTGATAAAATTTCCTACAAAATAGTTATTTGCATTTTTTATGTAGGACTAACCATAAGCGAGATATAAGATGGAAAATAATTAATATTTAAAAAAGAAGTGCTTTAACAGAAAATGTCTTGCGATTTAAAATACACTTAATTTATTAGGTCCAATACTTTATTAGAAAAAAAAGGAGGTGACATATAAGTCACTGAAGTCTTCAGAGTCGATTTTAAATGCTGCATCTTCGTCTTCGTCTCAAACATTGAAAACTTAATTACATTTTTGTTCTGAAACGGTAACAGTTTTTACTTTGGTTTTTTACTTATATCTCGAAAACAGTTACTCCTATCAATTTTTATCTTTCTTTCAAAATTAAAGCTGATAACATTTTCTACAAAATAGTTATTTGCATTTCTTTTGTAGGACCAACCATAAGCGAGTTATAAAGTTGGATATAAATAATATTTAACAAAAACTTGCTTAAAAATAAAATGTTTGAAATACTGAAATTAAACTAAATTAATTGTGTCTAACACTTTAGTAGAGAAAAAAGAAAAAAACATAAAAGTCACCAAAGTCTTCAGAATCGTTTTTAGTCGTCATATTAATAACAATAACATTAATAATAATAATTCTAATAGTACTAAATCTGCTTATATGCAAGCGCTTTATTAAGGTAACAGTTTTTTGGTTTCTTGCTTATATCTCGAAAACAGTTACTCCTATCAATTTTTATCTTTTTACTAAAATTAAAGCTGATAAAATTTCCTACAAAATAGTTATTTGCATTTTTCTTGTAGGACCAAGCATAAGCGAGTTATAGAGATGGATTTAAATAATATTTAACAAAAATTTGCTTTAAAATAAAATGTTTGAAATACTGAAATTAAACCAAATTAATTGTGTCTAACACTTTAGTAGAGGATAAAGAAGAAGACATAAAAGTCACTAAAGATTTCAGAGTCGTCTTTAATCGTCATATTAATAACAATAACATTAATAATAATAATACCAATAGTACTAAATTTGCTTATATGCAAACGCTTAATTAAGGTAACAGTGTTTTGGTTTCTTGCTTATATCTCGAAAACAGTTACTGCTATCAATTTTTATCTTTTTACTAAAATTAAAGCTGATAAAATTTTCTACAAAATAGTTATTTGCATTTTTCATGTAAGACTAACCATAAGCGAGATATATGATTGAAAATAATTAATATTTAAAAAAAAAGTGCTTTAACAGAAAATGTCTTGTGATTTAAAATACACTTAATTTATTGGGTCTAATACTTTATTAGAAGAAAAAGAAAGTGACATAAAAGTCACTGAAGTCTTCAGAGTCGTTTTTAAATGCAGCAGTTTCGTCTTCGTCTCAAACATTGAAAACTGAATTACATTTTTGTTCAGTAACAGTCACAGTTTTCTTATTGGTTTTATGCTTATATCTCGAAAACAGTTACTCCTATCAATTTTTATCTTTCTTTCAAAATTAAAGCTGATAACATTTCCTACAAAATAGTTATTTGCATTTCTCTTGTAGGACCAACCATAAGCGAGTTATAAAGTTGGATATAAATAATATTTAACAAAAACTTGCTTAAAAATAATATGTTTGAAATACTGAAATTAAACTAAATTAATTGTGTCTAACACTTTAGTAGAGAAAAAAGAAAAAGACATAAAAGTCACCAAAGTCTTCAGAATCGTTTTTAGTCGTCATATTAATAACAATAACATTAATAATAATAATACTAATAGTACTAAATTTGCTTATATGCAAACGCTTAATTAAGGTAACAGTGTTTTGGTTTCTTGCTTATATCTCGAAAACAGTTACTCCTATCAATTTTTATCTTTTTACTAAAATTCAAGCTGATAAAATTTCCTACATAATAGTTATTTGCATTTTTCATGTAGGACTAACCATAAGCGAGATATAAGTTTGAAAATAATTAATATTTAAAAAAAAAGTGCTTTAACAGAAAATGTCTTGTGATTTAAAATACACTTAATTTATTGGGTCTAATACTTTATTAGAAGAAAAAGAAAGTGACATAAAAGTCACTGAAGTCTTCAGAGTCGTTTTTAAATGCTGCAGTTTCGTCTTCGTCTCAAACATTGAAAACTGAATTACATTTTTGTTCAGTAACAGTCACAGTTCTCTTATTGGTTTTTTGCTTATATCTCGAAAACAGTTACTCCTATCAATTTTTATCTTTTTTTCAAAATTAAAGCTGATAAAGCTTTCTACGAAATAGTTATTTGCATTTTTCTTGTAGGACCAACCATAAGCAAGTTATAGAGTTGGATATAAATAATATTTAACAAAAATTTGCTTTAAAATAAAATGTTTGAAAAACTGAAATTAAACTAATTTAATTGTGTCTAACACTTTAGTAGAGGAAAAAGAAGAAGACATAAAAGTCACTAAAGGTTTCAAAGTTGTCTTTAATCGTCATATTAATAACAATAACATTAATAATAATAATACTAATAGTACTAAATTTGCTTATATGCAAACGCTTAATTATGGTAACAGTGTTTTGGTTTCTTGCTCATATCTCGAAAACAGTTACTCCTATCAATTTTTATCTTTTTACTAAAATTCAAGCTGATAAAATTTCCTACAAAATAATTATTTGCATTTTTTATGTAGGACTAACCATAAGCGAGATATAAGATTGAAAATAATTAATATTTAAAAAAGAAGTGCTTTAACAGAAAATGTCTTGTGATTTAAAATACACTTAATTTATTAGGTCCAATACTTTATTAGAAAAAAAGGGGGTGACATATAAATCACTGAAGTCTTCAGAGTCGATTTTAAATGCTGCATTTTCGTCTTCGTCTCAAACATTGAAAACTGAATTACATTTTTGTTCTGAAACGGTAACAGTTTTTACTTTGGTTTTTTGCTTATATCTCGAAAACAGTTACTCCTATCAATTTTTATCTTTCTTTCAAAATTAAAGCTGATAACATTTCCTACAAAATAGTTATTTGCATTTTTCACGTAAGACTAACCATAAGCGAGATATATGATTGAAAATAATTAATATTTAAAAAACAAGTGCTTTAACAGAAAATGTCTTGTGATTTAAAATACACTTAATTTATTGGGTCTAATACTTTATTAGAAGAAAAAGAAAGTGACATAAAAGTCACTGAAGTCTTCAGAGTCGTTTTTAAATGCTGCAGTTTCGTCTTCGTCTCAAACATTGAAAACTGAATTACATTTTTGTTCAGTAACAGTCACAGTTTTCTTATTGGTTTTTTGCTTATATCTCGAAAACAGTTACTCCTATCAATTTTTATCTTTCTGTCAAAATTAAAGCCGATTAAATTTCCTACAAAATAGTTATTTGCATTTTTCTTGTAGGACCAACCATAAGCGAGTTATAGAGTTGGATATAAATAATATTTAACAAAAATTTGCTTTAAAATAAAATGTTTGAAAAACTGAAATTAAACTAATTTAATTGTGTCTAACACTTTAGTAGAGGAAAAAGAAGAAGACATAAAAGTCACTAAAGGTTTCAAAGTTGTCTTTAAGCGTCATATTAATAACAATAACATTAATAATAATAATACTAATAGTACTAAATTTGCTTATATGCAAACGCTTAATTAAGGTAACAGTGTTTTGGTTTCTTGCTCATATCTCGAAAACAGTTACTCCTATCAATTTTTATCTTTTTACTAAAATTCAAGATGATAAAATTTTCTACAAAATAGTTATTTGCATTTTTTATGTAGGACTAACCATAAGCGAGATATAAGATTGAAAATAATTAATATTTAAAAAAGAAGTGCTTTAACAGAAAATGTCTTGTGATTTAAAATACACTTAATTTAATAGGTCCAATACTTTATTAAAAAAAAAGGGGGTGACATATAAGTCACTGAAGTCTTCAGAGTCGATTTTAAATGCTGCATTTTCGTCTTCGTCTCAAACATTGAAAACTGAATTACATTTTTGTTCTGAAACGGTAACAGTTTTTACTTTGGTTTTTTGCTTATATCTCGAAAACAGTTACTCCTATCAATTTTTATCTTTCTTTCAAAATTAAAGCTGATAACATTTCCTACAAAATAGTTATTTGCATTTTTCTTGTAGGACCAACCATAAGCGAGTTATAAAGTTGGATATAAATAATATTTAACAAAAACTTGCTTAAAAATAAAATGTTTGAAATACTGAAATTAAACTAAATTAATTGTGTCTAACACTTTAGTAGAGAAAAAAGAAAAAGACATAAAAGTCACCAAAATCTTCAGAATCGTTTTTAGTCGTCATATTAATAACAATAACATTAATAATAATAATACTAATAGTACTAAATCTGCTTATATGCAAGCGCTTTATTAAGGTAACAGTTTTTTGGTTTCTTGCTTATATCTCGAAAACAGTTACTCCTATGAATTTTTGTCTTTCTTTCAAAATTAAAGCTGATAAAATATTCTACAAAATAGTTATTTGCATTTTTCTTGTAGGACCAACCATAAGCGAGTTATAGAGTTGGATATAAATAATATTTAACAAAAATTTGCTTTAAAATAAAATGTTTGAAAAACTGAAATTAAACTAATTTAACTGTGTCTAACAATTTAGTAGAGAAAAAAGGAAAAGACATAAAAGTCACTAAAGGTTTCAGAGTTGTCTTTAGTTGTCATATTAATAACAATAACATTAATAATAATAATACTAATAGTACTAAATTTGCTTATATGCAAACGCTTAATTAAGGTAACAGTGTTTTGGTTTCTTGCTTATATCTCGAAAACAGTTACTCCTATCAATTTTTATCTTTTTACTAAAATTCAAGCCGATAAAATTTCCTACAAAATAGTTTTTTGCATTTTTCATGTAGGACTAACCATAAGCGAGATATATGATTGAAAATAATTAATATTTAAAAAAAAAGTTCTTTAACAGAAAATGTCTTGTGATTTAAAATACACTTAATTTATTGGGTCCAATACTATATTAGAAGAAAAAGGAAGTGACATAAAAGTCACTGAAGTCTTCAGAGTCGTTTTTAAATGCTGCAGTTTCGTCTTCGTCTCAAACATTAAAAACCGAATTACATTTTTGTTCAGTAACAGTCACAGTTTTCTTATTGGTTTTTTGCTTATATCTCGAAAACAGTTACTCCTATCAATTTTTATTTTTTTACTAAAATTCAAGCTGATAAAATTTCCTACAAAATAGTTATTTGCATTTTTTATGTAGGACTAACCATAAGCGAGATATAAGATTGAAAATAATTAATATTTAAAAAAAAAGTGCTTTAACAGAAAATGTCTTGTGATTTAAAATACACTTAATTTTTTAGGTCCAATACTTTATTAGAAAAAAAAGGGGGTGACATATAAGTCACTGAAGTCTTCAGAGTCGATTTTAAATGCTGCATTTTCGTCTTCGTCTCAAACATTGAAAACTGAATTACATTTTTGTTCTGAAACGGTAGCAGTTTTTACTTTGGTTTTTTACTTATATCTCGAAAACAGTTACTGCTATCAATTTTTATCTTTCTTTCAAAATTAAAGCTGATAACATTTCCTACAAAATAGTTATTTGCATTTTTCTTGTAGGACCAACCATAAGCGAGTTATAAAGTTGGATATAAATAATATTTAACAAAAACTTGCTTAAAAATAAAATGTTTGAAATACTGAAATTAAACTAAATTAATTGTGTCTAACACGTTAGTAGAGAAAAAAGAAAAAAACATAAAAGTCACTAAAGGTTTCAAAGTTGTCTTTAATCGTCATATTAATAACAATAACATTAATAATAATAATACTAATAGTACTAAATTTGCTTATATGCAAACGCTTAATTAAGGTAACAGTGTTTTGGTTTCTGGCTTATATCTCGAAAACAGTTACTCCTATCAATTTTTATCTTTTTACTAAAATTCAAGCTGATAAAATTTCCTACAAAATAGTTATTTGCATTTTTCATGTAGGACTAACCATAAGCGAGATATATGATTGAAAATAATTAATATTTAAAAAAAAAGTTCTTTAACAGAAAATGTCTTGTGATTTAAAATACACTTAATTTATTGGGTCCAATACTATATTAGAAGAAAAAGGAAGTGACATAAAAGTCACTGAAGTCTTCAGAGTCGTTTTTAAATGCTGCAGTTTCGTCTTCGTCTCAAACATTAAAAACCGAATTACATTTTTGTTCAGTAACAGTCACAGTTTTCTTATTGGTTTTTTGCTTATATCTCGAAAACAGTTACTCCTATCAATTTTTATCTTTCTTTTAAAATTAAAGCTGATAAAGCTTCCTACAAAATAGTTATTTGCATTTTTCTTGTAGGACCAACCATAAGCGAGTTATAGAGTTGGATATAAATAATATTTAACAAAAATTTGCTTTAAATAAAATGTTTGAAAAACCGAAATTAAACTAAATTAATTGAGTCTAACACTTTAGTAGAGAAAAAAGAAAAAGACATAAAAGTCACCAAAGTCTTCAGAATCGTTTTTAGTCGTCATATTAATAACAATAACATTAATAATAATAATACTAATAGTACTAAATCTGCTTATATGCAAGCGCTTTATTAAGGTAACAGTTTTTTGGTTTCTTGCTTATATCTCGAAAACAGTTACTCCTATCAATTCTTATCTTTTTACTAAAATTAAAGCTGATAAAATTTCCTACGAAATAGTTATTTGCATTTTTCTTGTAGGACCAAGCATAAGCGAGTTATAGAGATGGATTTAAATAATATTTAACAAAAATTTGCTTTAAAATAAAATGTTTGAAATACTGAAATTAAACTAAATTAATTGTGTCTAACACTTTAGTAGAGGAAAAAGAAGAAGACATAAAAGTCACTAAAAATTTCAGAGTCGTCTTTAATCGTCATATTAATAACAATAACATTAATAATAATAATACTAATAGTACTAAATTTGCTTATATGCAAACGCTTAATTAAGTTAACAGTTTTTTGGTTTCTTGCTTATATCTCGAAAACAGTTACTCCTATCAATTTTTATCTTTTTACTAAAATTAAAGCTGATAAAATTTCCAACAAAATAGTTATTTGCATTTTTCATGTAGGACTAACCATAAGCGAGATGTAAGTTTGAAAATAATCAATATTTTAAAAAAAAGTGCTTTAACAGAAAATGTCTTGTGATTTAAAATACACTTAATTTATTGAGTCCAATACTTTATTAGAAAAAAAAGGAGGTGACTTAAAAGTCACTGAAGGTTTCAGAGTCGTTTTTAAATGCTGCATTTTCGTCTTCGTCTCAAACATTGAAAACTGAATTACATTTTTGTTCAGTAACGGTTACAATTTTCACTTTGGTTTTTTGCTTATATCTCGAAAACAGTTACTCCTATAAATTTTTATCTTTTCTTCAAAATTAAAGCTGATAAAATTTCCTACAAAATAGTTTTTAACATTTTTTTTGTAGGACCAACCATAAGCGAGTTATAGAGTTGGATATAAATAATCTTTAAGAAAAATTTGCTTTAAAATAAAATGTTTGAAAAACTGAAATTAAACTAATTTAATTGTGTCTAACACATTAGTAGAGGAAAAAGAAGAAGACATAAAAGTCACTAAAGGTTTCAAAGTTGTCTTTAATCGTCATATTAATAACAATAACATTAATAATAATAATACTAATAGTACTAAATTTGCTTATATGCAAGCGCTTTATTAAGGTAACAGTTTTTTGGTTTCTTGCTTATATCTCGAAAACAGTTACTCCTATCAATTTTTATCTTTTTACTAAAATTAAAGCTGATAAAATTTCCTACAAAATAGTTATTTGCATTTTTCATGTAAGACTAACAATTAGCGAGATATATGATTGAAAATAATTAATATTTAAAAAAAAGTGCTTTAACAGAAAATGTCTTGTGATTTAAAATACACTTAATTTATTGGGTCTAATACTTTATTAGAAGAAGAAGAAAGTGACATAAAAGTCACTGAAGTCTTCAGAGTCGTTTTTAAATGCTGCAGTTTCATCTTCGTCTCAAACATTGAAAACTGAATTACATTTTGGTTCAGTAACAGTCACAGTTTTCTTATTGGTTTTTTGCTTATATCTCGAAAACAGTTACTCCCATCAATTTTTATTTTTTTTTCAAAATTAAAGCTGATAAAATTTCCTACAAAATAGTTATTTGCATTTTTCTTGTAGGACCAACCATAAGCGGGTTATAGAGTTGGATATAAATAATATTTAACAAAAATTTGCTTTAACATAAAATGTTTGAAAAACTGAAATTAAACTAATTTAATTGTGTCTAACACATTAGTAGAGGAAAAAGAAGAAGACATAAAAGTCACTAAAGGTTTCAAAGTTGTCTTTAATCGTCATATTAATAACAATAACATTAATAATAATAATACTAATAGTACTAAATTTGCTTATATGCAAGCGCTTTATTAAGGTAACAGTTTTTTGGTTTCTTGCTTATATCTCGAAAACAGTTACTCCTATCAATTTTTATCTTTTTACTAAAATTAAAGCTGATAAAATTTCCTACAAAATAGTTATTTGCATTTTTCATGTAAGACTAACAATTAGCGAGATATATGATTGAAAATAATTAATATTTAAAAAAAAGTGCTTTAACAGAAAATGTCTTGTGATTTAAAATACACTTAATTTATTGGGTCTAATACTTTATTAGAAGAAGAAGAAAGTGACATAAAAGTCACTGAAGTCTTCAGAGTCGTTTTTAAATGCTGCAGTTTCATCTTCGTCTCAAACATTGAAAACTGAATTACATTTTGGTTCAGTAACAGTCACAGTTTTCTTATTGGTTTTTTGCTTATATCTCGAAAACAGTTACTCCTATCAATTTTTATTTTTTTTTCAAAATTAAAGCTGATAAAATTTCCTACAAAATAGTTATTTGCATTTTTCTTGTAGGACCAACCATAAGCGGGTTATAGAGTTGGATATAAATAATATTTAACAAAAATTTGCTTTAAAATAAAATGTTTGAAAAACTGAAATTAAACTAATTTAATTGTGTCTAACACATTAGTAGAGGAAAAAGAAGAAGACATAAAAGTCACTAAAGGTTTCAAAGTTGTCTTTAATCGTCATATTAATAACAATAACATTAATAATAATAATACTAATAGTACTAAATTTGCTTATATGCAAACGCTTAATTAAGGTAAC
Source organism: Tribolium castaneum (assembly GCF_031307605.1). NCBI lineage: Eukaryota > Metazoa > Arthropoda > Insecta > Coleoptera > Tenebrionidae > Tribolium > Tribolium castaneum. The sequence continues at coordinate 18,786,080 of NC_087399.1, forward strand.
AGTGTTTTGGTTTCTGGCTTATATCTCGAAAACAGTTACTCCTATCAATTTTTATCGTTTTACTAAAATTCAAGCTGATAAAATTTCCTACAAAATAGTTATTTGCATTTTTTATGTAGGACTAACCATAAGCGAGATATAAGATTGAAAATAATTAATATTTAAAAAAAAAGTGCTTTAACAGAAAATGTCTTGTGATTTAAAATACACTTAATTTTTTAGGTCCAATACTTTATTAGAAAAAAAAGGGGGTGACATATAAGTCACTGAAGTCTTCAGAGTCGATTTTAAATGCTGCATTTTCGTCTTCGTCTCAAACATTGAAAACTGAATTACATTTTTGTTCTGAAACGGTAACAGTTTTTACTTTGGTTTTTTACTTATATCTCGAAAACAGTTACTGCTATCAATTTTTATCTTTCTTTCAAAATTAAAGCTGATAACATTTCCTACAAAATAGTTATTTGCATTTTTCTTTTAGGACCAACCATAAGCGAGTTATAAAGTTGGATATAAATAATATTTAACAAAAACTTGCTTAAAAATAAAATGTTTGAAATACTGAAATTAAACTAAATTAATTGTGTCTAACACTTTAGTAGGGAAAAAAGAAAAAGACATAAAAGTCACCAAAGTCTTCAGAATCGTTTTTAGTCGTCATATTAATAACAATAACATTAATAATTATAATACTAATAGTACTAAATCTGCTTATATGCAAACGCTTTATTAAGGTAACAGTTTTTTGGTTTCTTGCTTATATCTCGAAAACAGTTACTCCTATCAATTTTTATCTTTTTACTAAAATTAAAGCTGATAAAATTTCCTACGAAATAGTTATTTGCATTTTTCTTGTAGGACCAAGCATAAGCGAGTTATAGAGATGGATTTAAATAATATTTAACAAAAATTTGCTTTAAAATAAAATGTTTGAAATACTGAAATTAAACTAAATTAATTGTGTCTAACACTTTAGTAGAGGAAAAAGAAGAAGACATAAAAGTCACTAAAGATTTCAGAGTCGTCTTTAATCGTCATATTAATAACAATAACATTAATAATAATAATACTAATAGTACTAAATTTGCTTATATGCAAACGCTTAATTAAGTTAACAGTTTTTTGGTTTCTTGCTTATATCTCGAAAACAGTTACTCCTATCAATTTTTATCTTTTTACTAAAATTAAAGCTGATAAAATTTCCAACAAAATAGTTATTTGAATTTTTCATGTAGGACTAACCATAAGCGAGATGTAAGTTTGAAAATAATCAATATTTAAAAAAAAAGTGCTTTAACAGAAAATGTGTTGTGATTTAAAATACACTTAATTTATTGAGTCCAATACTTTATTAGAAAAAAAAGGAGGTGACTTAAAAGTCACTGAAGTTTTCAGAGTCGTTTTTAAATGCTGCATTTTCGTCTTCGTCTCAAACATTGAAAACTGAATTACATTTTTGTTCAGTAACGGTTACAATTTTCACTTTGGTTTTTTGCTTATATCTCGAAAACAGTTACTCCTATAAATTTTTATCTTTTCTTCAAAATTAAAGCTGATAAAATTACCTACAAAATAGTTTTTAACATTTTTTTTGTAGGACCAACCATAAGCGAGTTATAGAGTTGGATATAAATAATCTTTAAGAAAAATTTGCTTTAAAATAAAATGTTTGAAAAACTGAAATTAAACTAATTTAATTGTGTCTAACACATTAGTAGAGGAAAAAGAAGAAGACATAAAAGTCACTAAAGGTTTCAAAGTTGTCTTTAATCGTCATATTAATAACAATAACATTAATAATAATAATACTAATAGTACTAAATTTGCTTATATGCAAGCGCTTTATTAAGGTAACAGTTTTTTGGTTTCTTGCTTATATCTCGAAAACAGTTACTCCTATCAATTTTTATCTTTTTACTAAAATTAAAGCTGATAAAATTTCCTACAAAATAGTTATTTGCATTTTTCATGTAAGACTAACAATTAGCGAGATATATGATTGAAAATAATTAATATTTAAAAAAAAGTGCTTTAACAGAAAATGTCTTGTGATTTAAAATACACTTAATTTATTGGGTCTAATACTTTATTAGAAGAAGAAGAAAGTGACATAAAAGTCACTGAAGTCTTCAGAGTCGTTTTTAAATGCTGCAGTTTCATCTTCGTCTCAAACATTGAAAACTGAATTACATTTTGGTTCAGTAACAGTCACAGTTTTCTTATTGGTTTTTTGCTTATATCTCGATAACAGTTACTCCTATCAATTTTTATTTTTTTTTCAAAATTAAAGCTGATAAAATTTCCTACAAAATAGTTATTTGCATTTTTCTTGTAGGACCAACCATAAGCGGGTTATAGAGTTGGATATAAATAATATTTAACAAAAATTTGCTTTAAAATAAAATGTTTGAAAAACTGAAATTAAACTAATTTAATTGTGTCTAACACATTAGTAGAGGAAAAAGAAGAAGACATAAAAGTCACTAAAGGTTTCAAAGTTGTCTTTAATCGTCATATTAATAACAATAACATTAATAATAATAATACTAATAGTACTAAATTTGCTTATATGCAAACGCTTAATTAAGGTAACAGTGTTTTGGTTTCTGGCTTATATCTCGAAAACAGTTACTCCTATCAATTTTTATCTTTTTACTAAAATTCAAGCTGATAAAATTTCCTACAAAATAGTTATTTGCATTTTTTATGTAGGACTAACCATAAGCGAGATATAAGATTGAAAATAATATAATTTAAAAAAAAAGTGCTTTAACAGAAAATGTCTTGTGATTTAAAATACACTTAATTTTTTAGGTCCAATACTTTATTAGAAAAAAAAGGGGGTGACATATAAGTCACTGAAGTCTTCAGAGTCGATTTTAAATGCTGCATTTTCGTCTTCGTCTCAAACATTGAAAACTGAATTACATTTTTGTTCTGAAACGGTAACAGTTTTTACTTTGGTTTTTTACTTATATCTCGAAAACAGTTACTGCTATCAATTTTTATCTTTCTTTCAAAATTAAAGCTGATAACATTTCCTACAAAATAGTTATTTGCATTTTTCTTGTAGGACCAACCATAAGCGAGTTATAAAGTTGGATATAAATAATATTTAACAAAAACTTGCTTAAAAATAAAATGTTTGAAATACTGAAATTAAACTAAATTAATTGTGTCTAACACTTTAGTAGAGAAAAAAGAAAAAAACATAAAAGTCACCAAAGTCTTCAGAATCGTTTTTAGTCGTCATATTAATAACAATAACATTAATAATAATAATACTAATAGTACTAAATCTGCTTATATGCAAGCGCTTTATTAAGGTAACAGTTTTTTGGTTTTTTGCTTATATCTCGAAAACAGTTACTCCTATCAATTTTTATCTTTTTACTAAAATTAAAGCTGATAAAATTTCCTACGATATAGTTATTTGCATTTTTCTTGTAGGACCAAGCATAAGCGAGTTATAGAGATGGATTTAAATAATATTTAACAAAAATTTGCTTTAAAATAAAATGTTTGAAATACTGAAATTAAACTAAATTAATTGTGTCTAACACTTTAGTAGAGGAAAAAAAAGAAGACATAAAAGTCACTAAAGATTTCAGAGTCGTCTTTAATCGTCATATTAATAACAATATCATTAATAATAATAATACTAATAGTACTAAATTTGCTTATATGCAAACGCTTAATTAAGTTAACAGTTTTTTGGTTTCTTGCTTATATCTCGAAAACAGTTACTCCTATCAATTTTTATCTTTTTACTAAAATTAAAGCTGATAAAATTTCCAACAAAATAGTTATTTGCATTTTTCATGTAGGACTAACCATAAGCGAGATGTAAGTTTGAAAATAATCAATATTTAAAAAAAAAGTGCTTTAACAGAAAATGTCTTGTGATTTAAAATACACTTAATTTATTGAGTCCAATACTTTATTAGAAAAAAAAGGAGGTGACTTAAAAGTCACTGAAGTTTTCAGAGTCGTTTTTAAATGCTGCATTTTCGTCTTCGTCTCAAACATTGAAAACTGAATTACATTTTTGTTCAGTAACGGTTACAATTTTCACTTTGGTTTTTTGCTTATATCTCGAAAACAGTTACTCCTATAAATTTTTATCTTTTCTTCAAAATTAAAGCTGATAAAATTTCCTACAAAATAGTTTTTAACATTTTTTTTGTAGGACCAACCATAAGCGAGTTATAGAGTTGGATATAAATAATCTTTAAGAAAAATTTGCTTTAAAATAAAATGTTTGAAAAACTGAAATTAAACTAATTTAATTGTGTCTAACACATTAGTAGAGGAAAAAGAAGAAGACATAAAAGTCACTAAAGGTTTCAAAGTTGTCTTTAATCGTCATATTAATAACTATAACATTAATAATAATAATACTAATAGTACTAAATTTGCTTATATGCAAGCGCTTTATTAAGGTAACAGTTTTTTGGTTTCTTGCTTATATCTCGAAAACAGTTACTCCTATCAATTTTTATCTTTTTACTAAAATTAAAGCTGATAAAATTTCCTACAAAATAGTTATTTGCATTTTTCATGTAAGACTAACAATTAGCGAGATATATGATTGAAAATAATTAATATTTAAAAAAAAGTGCTTTAACAGAAAATGTCTTGTGATTTAAAATACACTTAATTTATTGGGTCTAATACTTTATTAGAAGAAGAAGAAAGTGACATAAAAGTCACTGAAGTCTTCAGAGTCGTTTTTAAATGCTGCAGTTTCATCTTCGTCTCAAACATTGAAAACTGAATTACATTTTGGTTCAGTAACAGTCACAGTTTTCTTATTGGTTTTTTGCTTATATCTCGATAACAGTTACTCCTATCAATTTTTATTTTTTTTTTAAATTAAAGCTGATAAAATTTCCTACAAAATAGTTCTTTGCATTTTTCTTGTAGGACCAACCATAAGCGGGTTATAGAGTTGGATATAAATAATATTTAACAAAAATTTGCTTTAAAATAAAATGTTTGAAAAACTGAAATTAAACTAATTTAATTGTGTCTAACACATTAGTAGAGGAAAAAGAAGAAGACATAAAAGTCACTAAAGGTTTCAAAGTTGTCTTTAATCGTCATATTAATAACAATAACATTAATAATAATAATACTAATAGTACTAAATTTGCTTATATGCAAACGCTTAATTAAGGTAACAGTGTTTTGGTTTCTGGCTTATATCTCGAAAACAGTTACTCCTATCAATTTTTATCTTTTTACTAAAATTCAAGCTGATAAAATTTCCTACAAAATAGTTATTTGCATTTTTTATGTAGGACTAACCATAAGCGAGATATAAGATTGAAAATAATTAATATTTAAAAAAAAAGTGCTTTAACAGAAAATGTCTTGTGATTTAAAATACACTTAATTTTTTAGGTCCAATACTTTATTAGAAAAAAAAGGGGGTGACATATAAGTCACTGAAGTCTTCAGAGTCGATTTTAAATGCTGCATTTTCGTCTTCGTCTCAAACATTGAAAACTGAATTACATTTTTGTTCTGAAACGGTTACAATTTCTACTTTGGTTTTTTGCTTATCTCTCGAAAACAGTGACTCCTATAAATTTTTATCCTTTCTTCAAAATTAAAGCTGATAAAATTTCCTACAAAATAGTTTTTAGCATTTTTTTTTGTAGGACCAACCATAAGCGAGTTATAGAGTTGGATATAAATAATCTTTAACAAAAATTTGCTTTAAAATAAAATGTTTGAAAAACCGAAATTAAACTAAATTAATTGCGTCTAACACTTTAGTAGAAGAAAAAGGAGAAGACATAAAAGTTACCAAAGTCTTCAGAGTTGTTTTTAGTACTAAATTTGCTTATATGCAAGCCCTTAATTAAAGTAACAGTTTTTTGGTTTCTTGCTTATATCTCGAAAACAGTTACTCCTATCAATTTTTATCTTTTCACTAAAATTAAAGCTGATAAAATTTCCTACAAAACAGTTGTTTGCATTTTTCATGTAGGACTAACCATAAGCGTGATTTTAAATCACAAGACATTTTTTGTTAAAGCACATTTTTTTTTAAATATTAATTATTTTCAAACTTATATCTCGCTTATGGTTAGTCCTACATGAAAAATGCAAATAACTATTTTGTTGGAAATTTTATCAGCTTTAATTTTAGTAAAAAGATAAAAATTGATAGGAGTAACTGTTTTCGAGATATAAGCAAGAAACCAAAAAACTATTAACTTAATTAAGCGTTTGCATATAAGCAAATTTAGTACTATTAGTATTATTATTATTAATGTTATTGTTATTAATATGACGATTAAAGACGACTCTGAAATCTTTAGTGACTTTTATGTCTTCTTCTTTTTCCTCTACTAAAGTGTTAGGCACAATTAATTTAGTTTAATTTCAGTATTTCAAACATTTTATTTTAAAGCAAATTTTTGTTAAATATTATTTAAATCCATCTCTATAACTCGCTTATGCTTGGTCCTACAAGAAAAATGCAAATAACTATTTCGTAGGAAATTTTATCAGCTTTAATTTTAGTAAAAAGATAAAAATTGATAGAAGTAACTGTTTTCGAGATATAAGCAAGAAACCAAAAAACTGTTACCTTAATAAAGCGCTTGCATATAAGCAGATTTAGTACTATTAGTATTATTATTATTAATGTTATTGTTATTAATATGACGACTAAAAACGATTCTGAAGACTTTGGTGACTTTTATGTCTTCTTCTTTTTTCTCTACTAAAGTGTTAGACACAATTAATTTAGTTTAATTTCAGTATTTCAAACATTTTATTTTTAAGCAAGTTTTTGTTAAATATTATTTATATCCAACTTTATAACTCGCTTATGGTTGGTCCTACAAGAAAAATGCAAATAACTATTTTGTAGGAAATGTTATCAGCTTTAATTTTGAAAAAAAGATAAAAATTGATAGCAGTAACTGTTTTCGAGATATAAGTAAAAAACCAAAGTAAAAACTGTTACCGTTTCAGAACAAAAATGTAATTCAGTTTTCAATGTTTGAGACGAAGACGAAAATGCAGCATTTAAAATCGACTCTGAAGACTTCAGTGACTTATATGTCACCCCCTTTTTTTTCTAATAAAGTATTGGACCTAAAAAATTAAGTGTATTTTAAATCACAAGACATTTTCTGTTAAAGCACTTTTTTTTTAAATATTAATTATTTTCAATCTTATATCTCGCTTATGGTTAGTCCTACATAAAAAATGCAAATAACTATTTTGTAGGAAATTTTATCAGCTTGAATTTTAGTAAAAAGATAAAAATTGATAGGAGTAACTGTTTTCGAGATATAAGCCAGAAACCAAAACACTGTTACCTTAATTAAGCGTTTGCATATAAGCAAATTTTGTACTATTAGTATTATTATTATTAATGTTATTGTTATTAATATGACGATTAAAGACAACTTTGAAACCTTTAGTGACTTTTATGTCTTCTTCTTTTTCCTCTACTAATGTGTTAGACACAATTAAATTAGTTTAATTTCAGTTTTTCAAACATTTTATTTTAAAGCAAATTTTTGTTAAATATTATTTATATCCAACTCTATAACCCGCTTATGGTTGGTCCTACAAGAAAAATGCAAATAACTATTTTGTAGGAAATTTTATCAGCTTTAATTTTGAAAAAAAAATAAAAATTGATAGGAGTAACTGTTTTCGAGATATAAGCAAAAAACCAATAAGAAAACTGTGACTGTTACTGAACCAAAATGTAATTCAGTTTTCAATGTTTGAGACGAAGATGAAACTGCAGCATTTAAAAACGACTCTGAAGACTTCAGTGACTTTTATGTCACTTTCTTCTTCTTCAAATAAAGTATTAGACCCAATAAATTAAGTGTATTTTAAATCACAAGACATTTTCTGTTAAAGCACTTTTTTTTAAATATTAATTATTTTCAATCATATATCTCGCTAATTGTTAGTCTTACATGAAAAATGCAAATAACTATTTTGTAGGAAATTTTATCAGCTTTAATTTTAGTAAAAAGATAAAAATTGATAGGAGTAACTGTTTTCGAGATATAAGCAAGAAACCAAAAAACTGTTACCTTAATAAAGCGCTTGCATATAAGCAAATTTAGTACTATTAGTATTATTATTATTAATGTTATTGTTATTAATATGACGATTAAAGACAACTTTGAAACCTTTAGTGACTTTTATGTCTTCTTCTTTTTCCTCTACTAATGTGTTAGACACAATTAAATTAGTTTAATTTCAGTTTTTCAAACATTTTATTTTAAAGCAAATTTTTCTTAAAGATTATTTATATCCAACTCTATAACTCGCTTATGGTTGGTCCTACAAAAAAAATGTTAAAAACTATTTTGTAGGAAATTTTATCAGCTTTAATTTTGAAGAAGAGATAAAAATTTATAGGAGTAACTGTTTTCGAGATATAAGCAAAAAACCAAAGTGAAAATTGTAACCGTTACTGAACAAAAATGTAATTCAGTTTTCAATGTTTGAGACGAAGACGAAAATGCAGCATTTAAAAACGACTCTGAAAACTTCAGTGACTTTTAAGTCACCTCCTTTTTTTTCTAATAAAGTATTGGACTCAATAAATTAAGTGTATTTTAAATCACAAGACATTTTCTGTTAAAGCACTTTTTTTTTAAATATTGATTATTTTCAAACTTACATCTCGCTTATGGTTAGTCCTACATGAAAAATGCAAATAACTATTTTGTTGGAAATTTTATCAGCTTTAATTTTAGTAAAAAGATAAAAATTGATAGGAGTAACTGTTTTCGAGATATAAGCAAGAAACCAAAAAACTGTTAACTTAATTAAGCGTTTGCATATAAGCAAATTTAGTACTATTAGTATTATTATTATTAATGTTATTGTTATTAATATGACGATTAAAGACGACTCTGAAATCTTTAGTGCTTTTATGTCTTCTTCTTTTTCCTCTACTAAAGTGTTAGACACAATTAATTTAGTTTAATTTCAGTATTTCAAACATTTTATTTTAAAGCAAATTTTTGTTAAATATTATTTAAATCCATCTCTATAACTCGCTTATGCTTGTTCCTACAAGAAAAATGCAAATAACTATTTCGTAGGAAATTTTATCAGCTTTAATTTTAGTAAAAAGATAAAAATTGATAGGAGTAACTGTTTTCGAGATATAAGCAAGAAACCAAAAAACTGTTACCTTAATAAAGCGCTTGCATATAAGCAGATTTAGTACTATTAGTATTATTATTATTAATGTTATTGTTATTAATATGACGACTAAAAACGATTCTGAAGACTTTGGTGACTTTTATGTCTTTTTCTTTTTTCTCTACTAAAGTGTTAGACACAATTAATTTAGTTTAATTTCAGTATTTCAAACATTTTATTTTTAAGCAAGTTTTTGTTAAATATTATTTATATCCAACTTTATAACTCGCTTATGGTTGGTCCTACAAGAAAAATGCAAATAACTATTTTGTAGGAAATGTTATCAGCTTTAATTTTGAAAGAAAGATAAAAATTGATAGCAGTAACTGTTTTCGAGATATAAGTAAAAAACCAAAGTAAAAACTGTTACCGTTTCAGAACAAAAATGTAATTCAGTTTTCAATGTTTGAGACGAAGACGAAAATGCAGCATTTAAAATCGACTCTGAAGACTTCAGTGACTTATATGTCACCCTCTTTTTTTTCTAATAAAGTATTGGACCTAAAAAATTAAGTGTATTTTAAATCACAAGACATTTTCTGTTAAAGCACTTTTTTTTTAAATATTAATTATTTTCAATCTTGTATCTCGCTTATGGTTAGTCCTACATAAAAAATGCAAATAACTATTTTGTAGGAAATTTTATCAGCTTGAATTTTAGTAAAAAGATAAAAATTGATAGGAGTAACTGTTTTCGAGATATAAGCCAGAAACCAAAACACTGTTACCTTAATTAAGCGTTTGCATATAAGCAAATTTAGTACAATTAGTATTATTATTATTAATGTTATTGTTATTAATATGACGATTAAAAACAACTTTGAAACCTTTAGTGACTTTTATGTCTTCTTCTTTTTCCTCTACTAATGTGTTAGACACAATTAAATTAGTTTAATTTCAGTTTTTCAAACATTTTATTTTAAAGCAAATTTTTGTTAAATATTATTTATATCCAACTCTATAACCCGCTTATGGTTGGTCCTACAAGAAAAATGCAAATAACTATTTTGTAGGAAATTTTATCAGCTTTAATTTTGAAAAAAAAATAAAAATTGATAGGAGTAACTGTTTTCGAGATATAAGCAAAAAACCAATAAGAAAACTGTGACTGTTACTGAACCAAAATGTAATTCAGTTTTCAATGTTTGAGACGAAGATGAAACTGCAGCATTTAAAAACGACTCTGAAGACTTCAGTGACTTTTATGTCACTTTCTTCTTCTTCTAATAAAGTATTAGACCCAATAAATTAAGTGTATTTTAAATCACAAGACATTTTCTGTTAAAGCTCTTTTTTTTAAATATTAATTATTTTCAATCATATATCTCGCTAATTGTTAGTCTTACATGAAAAATGCAAATAACTATTTTGTAGGAAATTTTATCAGCTTTAATTTTAGTAAAAAGATAAAAATTGATAGGAGTAACTGTTTTCGAGATATAAGCAAGAAACCAAAAAACTGTTACCTTAATAAAGCGCTTGCATATAAGCAAATTTAGTACTATTAGTATTATTATTATTAATGTTATTGTTATTAATATGACGATTAAAAACAACTTTGAAACCTTTAGTGACTTTTATGTCTTCTTCTTTTTCCTCTACTAATGTGTTAGACACAATTAATTTAGTTTAATTTCAGTATTTCAAACATTTTATTTTAAAGCAAATTTTTGTTAAATATTATTTAAATCCATCTCTATAACTCGCTTATGCTTGGTCCTACAAGAAAAATGCAAATAACTAATTCGTAGGAAATTTTATCAGCTTTAATTTTAGTAAAAAGATAAAAATTGATAGGAGTAACTGTTTTCGAGATATAAGCAAGAAACCAAAAAACTGTTACCTTAATAAAGCGCTTGCATATAAGCAAATTTAGTACTATTAGTATTATTATTATTAATGTTATTGTTATTAATATGACGATTAAAGACAACTTTGAAACCTTTAGTGACTTTTATGTCTTCTTCTTTTTCCTCTACTAATGTGTTAGACACAATTAAATTAGTTTAATTTCAGTTTTTCAAACATTTTATTTTAAAGCAAATTTTTCTTAAAGATTATTTATATCCAACTCTATAACTCGCTTATGGTTGGTCCTACAAAAAAAATGTTAAAAACTATTTTGTAGGAAATTTTATCAGCTTTAATTTTGAAGAAAAGATAAAAATTTATAGGAGTAACTGTTTTCGAGATATAAGCAAAAAACCAAAGTGAAAATTGTAACCGTTACTGAACAAAAATGTAATTCAGTTTTCAATGTTTGAGACGAAGACGAAAATGCAGCATTTAAAAACGACTCTGAAAACTTCAGTGACTTTTAAGTCACCTCCTTTTTTTTCTAATAAAGTATTGGACTCAATAAATTAAGTGTATTTTAAATCACAAGACATTTTCTGTTAAAGCACTTTTTTTTTAAATATTGATTATTTTCAAACTTACATCTCGCTTATGGTTAGTCCTACATGAAAACTGCAAATAACTATTTTGTTGGAAATTTTATCAGCTTTAATTTTAGTAAAAAGATAAAAATTGATAGGAGTAACTGTTTTCGAGATATAAGCAAGAAACCAAAAATCTGTTAACTTAATTAAGCGTAATAACAATAACATTAATAATAATAATACTAATAGTACTAAATCTGCTTACATGCAAGCGCTTTATTAAGGTAACAGTTTTTTGGTTTCTTGCTTATATCTCGAAAACAGTTACTCCTATCAATTTTTATCTTTTTACTAAAATTAAAGCTGATAAAATTTCCTACGAAATAGTTATTTGCATTTTTCTTGTAGGACCAAGCATAAGCGAGTTATAGAGATGGATTTAAATAATATTTAACAAAAATTTGCTTTAAAATAAAATGTTTGAAATACTGAAATTAAACTAAATTAATTGTGTCTAACACTTTAGTAGAGGAAAAAGAAGAAGACATAAAAGTCACTAAAGATTTCAGAGTCGTCTTTAATCGTCATATTAATAACAATAACATTAATAATAATAATACTAATAGTACTAAATTTGCTTATATGCAAACGCTTAATTAAGTTAATAGTTTTTTGGTTTCTTGCTTATATCTCGAAAACAGTTACTCCTATCAATTTTTATCTTTTTACTAAAATTAAAGCTGATAAAATTTCCAACAAAGTAGTTATTTGCATTTTTCATGTAGGACTAACCATAAGCGAGATGTAAGTTTGAAAATAATCAATATTTAAAAAAAAAGTGCTTTAACAGAAAATGTCTTGTGATTTAAAATACACTTAATTTATTGAGTCCAATACTTTATTAGAAAAAAAAGGAGGTGACTTAAAAGTCACTGAAGTTTTCAGAGTCGTTTTTAAATGCTGCATTTTCGTCTTCGTCTCAAACATTGAAAACTGAATTACATTTTTGTTCAGTAACGGTTACAATTTTTACTTTGGTTTTTTGCTTATCTCTCGAAAACAGTGACTCCTATAAATTTTTATCTTTTCTTCAAAATTAAAGCTGATAAAGTTTCCTACAAAATAGTTTTTAGCATTTTTTTTGTAGGACCAACCATAAGCGAGTTATAGAGTTGGATATAAATAATCTTTAAGAAAAATTTGCTTTAAAATAAAATGTTTGAAAAACCGAAATTAAACTAAATTAATTGGGTCCAATACTTTATTAGAAGAAAAAGGAGGTGACATAAAAGTCACTGAAGTCTTTAAAGTCGATTTTAAATGCTGCATTTTCGTCTTCGTCTCAAACATTGAAAACTAAATTACATTTTTGTTCAGTAACAGTTACAGTTTTCTTATTGTTTTTTTGCTTATATCTCGAAAACTGTTACTCCTATCAATTTTTATCTTTCTTTCAAAATTAAAGCTGATAAAATTTTCTACAAAATAGTTATTTGCATTTTTCTTGTAGGACCAACCATAAGCGAGTTATAGAGTTGGATATAAATAATCTTTAACAAAAATTTGCTTTAAAATAAAATGTTTGAAAAACCGAAATTAAACTAAATTAATTGTGTCTAACACTTTAGTAGAAGAAAAAGGAGAAGACATAAAAGTTACCAAAGTCTTCAGAGTTGTTTTTAGTACTAAATTTGCTTATATGCAAGCCCTTAATTAAAGTAACAGTTTTTTGGTTTCTTGCTTATACCTCGAAAACAGTTACTCCTATCAATTTGTATCTTTTCACTAAAATTAAAGCTGATAAAATTTACTACAAAATAGTTATTTGCATTTTTCATGTAGGACTAACCATAAGCGAGATATAAGTTTGAAAATAATTAATATTTAAAAAAAATGTGCTTTAACAAAAAATGTCTTGTGATTTAAAATCACGCTTATGGTTAGTCCTACATGAAAAATTAAAACAACTGTTTTGTAGGAAATTTTATCAGCTTTAATTTTAGTGAAACGATAAAAATTGATAGGAGTAACTGTTTTCGAGATATAAGCAAGAAACCAAAAAACTGTTACTTTAATTAAGGGCTTGCATATAAGCAAATTTAGTACTAAAAACAACTCTGAAGACTTTGGTGACTTTTATGTCTCCTCCTTTTTCTTCTAATAAAGTATTGGACCCATTAAATTAAGTGTATTTTAAATCACAAGACATTTTCTGTTAAAGCACTTTTTTTAAATATTAATTATTTTCAAACTTATATCTCGCTTATGGTTAGTCCTACATGAAAAATGCAAATTACTATTTTGTAGGAAATTTTATCAGCTACAAGAAAAATGCAAATAACGATTTTGTTGGAAATTTTATCAGCTTCAATTTTGAAAGAAAGATAAAAATTGATAGGAGTAACAGTTTTCGAGATATAAGCAAAAAACCAATAAGAAAACTGTAACTGTTACTGAACAAAAATGTAATTCAGTTTTCAATGTTTGAGACGAAGACGAAAATGCAGCATTTAAAATCGACTCTGAAGACTTCAGTGACTTTTTTGTCACCTCCTTTTTCTTCTAATAAAGTATTGGACCCAATAAATTAAGTGTATTTTAAATCCCAAGACATTTTCTGTTAAAACACTTTTTTTTCAAATATTAATTATTTTCAAACTTATATCTCGCTTATGGTTAGTCCAACATGAAAAATGCAAATTACTATTTTGTGGAAAATTTTATCAGCTTTAATTTTAGTAGAAAGATAAAAATTGATAGGAGTAACTGTTTTCGAGATATAAGCCAGAAACCAAAAAACTGTTACGTTAATTAAGCGCTTGTTTATATAAGCAAATTTAGTACTAAAAACAACTCTGAAGACTTTGGTGACTTTATGTCTTTTTTTTCCTCTACTAAAGTGTTAGACCCAATTAATTTAGTTTAATATTGGTTTTTCAAACATTTTATTTTAAAGCAAATTTTTGTTAAAGATTATTTATATCCAACTCTATAACTCGCTTATGGTTGGTCCTACAAGAAAAATGCAAATAACGATTTTGTAGGAAATTTTATCAGCTTTAATTTTGAAAGAAAGATAAAAATTGATAGGAGTAACAGTTTTCGAGATATAAGCAAAAAACCAATGAGAAAACTGTAACTGTTACTGAGCAAAAATGTAATTCAGTTTTCAATGTTTGAGACGAAGACGAAAATGCAGCATTTAAAATCGACTCTGAAGACTTCAGTGACTTTTATGTCACCTCCTTTTTCTTCTAATAAAGTATTGGACCCAATAAATTAAGTGTATTTTAAATCACAAGACATTTTCTGTTAAAGCACTTTTTTTTAAATATTAGTTATTTTCAAACTTATATCTCGCTTATGGTTAGTCCTACATGAAAAATGCAAATTACTATTTTGTAGGAAATTTTATCAGCTTTAATTTTAGTAAAAGGATAAAAATTGATAGGAGTAACTGTTTTCGAGATATAAGCAAGAAACCAAAAAACTGTTACGTTAATTAAGCGCTTGCATATAAGCAAATTTAGTACTAAAAACAACTCTGAAGACTTTGGTGACTTTATGTCTTTTTTTTCCTCTACTAAAGTGTTAGACCCAATTAATTTAGTTTAATATTGGTTTTTCAAACATTTTATTTTAAAGCAAATTTTTGTTAAATATTATTTATATCCATCTCTATAAATCGCTTATGCTTGGTCCTACAAGAAAAATGCAAATAACTATTTTGTAGGAAATTTTATCAGCTTTAATTTTAGTAAAAAGATAAAAATTGATAGGAGTAACTGTTTTCGAGATATAAGCAAGAAACCAAAAAACTGTTACCTTAATAAAGCGCTTGCATATAAGCAAATTTAGTACTATTAGTATTATTATTATTAATGTTATTGTTATTAAAATGACGACTAAAAACGACTCTGAAGACTTTGGTGACTTTTATGTCTTCTCCTTTTTCCTATACTAAAGTGTTAGACTCAATTAATTTAGTTTAATTTCGGTTTTTCAAACATTTTATTTTAAAGCAAATTTTTGTTAAAGATTATTTATATCCAACTCTAAAACTCGCTTATGGTTGGTCCTACAAAAAAATGCAAATAACTATTTTGTAGGAAATTTTATCAGCTTTAATTTTGAAAAAAAGATAAAAATTGATTGGAGTAACTGTTTTCGAGATATAAGCAAGAAACCAAAAAACTGTTACCTTAATTAAGCGTTTGCATATAAGCAAATTTAGTACTATTAGTATTATTATTATTAATGTTATTGTTATTAATATGACGACTAAAGACGACTCTGAAACATTTAGTGACTTTTATGTCTTCTCCTTTTTCCTCTACTGTAGTGTTAGACACAATTAATTTAGTTTAATTCCGGTTTATCAAGCATTTTATTTTAAAGCAAATTTTTGTTAAATATTATTTATATCCAACTCTATAACTCGTTTATGCTTGGTCCTACAAGAAAAATGTAAATAACTATTTTGTTGGAAATTTTATCAGCTTTAATTTTGAAAAAAAGATAAAATTTGATAGGAGGAACTGTTTTCGAGATATAAGCAAAAAACCAATAAGAAAACTGTAACTGTTACTGAACAAAAATGTAATTCAGTTTTCAATGTTTGAGATTAAGACAAAAATGCAGCATTTAAAAACGACTCTGAAGACTTCAGTGACTTTTATGTCACCTCCTTTTTCTTCTAATAAAGTATTGGACCCAATAAATTAAGTGTATTTTAAATCACAAGACATTTTCTGTTAAAACACTTTTTTTTAATTATTAATTATTTTCAAACTTATATCTCGCTTATGGTTAGTTCTACATGAAAAATGCAAATAACTATTTTGTAGGAAATTTTATCACCTTCAATTTTGGTGAAAAAGTAAAAATTGATAGGAGTAACTGTTTTCGAGAAATAAGCAAAAAACAAAAAAACTGTTACCTTAATTAAGCGCTTGCATATAAGCAAATTTAGTACTACTAGTATTGTTATTATAAATGTTATTGTTTTTAATATGACGACTAAAGACAACTCTAAGACTTTAGTGACTTTTATGTCTCCTCCTTTTTCCTCTACTAAAGTGTTAGACACAATTAATTTAGTTTAATTTCAGTTTTTCAAACATTTTATTTTAAAGCAAATTTTTGTTAAATATTAAAAACTATAAAATGGCTTAGATTGCCTAAAAACACAGATCACACATGATCTTTTGCATAGAAATGAGAAAACGCTCATGTAACACACAAAATAAGCTCCATTTTTCCTTATTAAAAGTATTATTATTATTATTACTTTTGTTACTATTACTATTATTATTAGTATTATTATTATTATTGATATTATTATTATTATTATTATTATTATTATTATTATTATTATTATTATTATTATTATTATTATTATTATTATTATTATTATTATTATTAACTTATTAATTTTAGCCAATTTCTTGCCTAAAAACTATCAAATGGCTTAGATTGCCTAAAAACACAGATCACACATGATCTTTTGCATAGAAATGAGAAAAGCTCTTGTAACACAAAATAAGCTTCATTTTTGCTTAGAAAACTAAGCTTACATTTATTACTACTATTATTATTATTTTTATTATTATTATTATTATTACTATTATTTTTATTATTATTATTACTATTATTATTATTATTATTATTATTATTATTATTATTATTATTATTATTATTATTATTATTATTATTATTAACTTTTGTATAGTAAATGTTTTTATACCAGTTTTAAAATGAGTTATAATTTTATTCAATTTCTTGCCTAAAAACACAGATCACAGATGATCTCTTGCATAGAAATGAGAAAACGCTCATATAACACACAAAATAAGCTTCATTTTTGCTTGGAAAACTAAGCTTACTTTTTTTACTATTATTATTATTTTTATTATTATTATTACTATTATTATTATTATTATTATTATTATTATTATTATTATTATTAACTTTTGTATAGTAAATGTTTTTATACCAGTTTTAAAATGAGTTATTAATTTTAAACAATTTCTTGCCTAAAAATACAGATCACAGATGATTTCTTGCATAGAAATGAGAAAACGCTCATATAACACACAAAATAAGCTCCATTTTTGCTTAAAAAACTAAGCTTACTTTTATTACTATTATTATTATTATTATTATTATTATTATTATTATTATTATTATTATTATTATTATTATTATTATTATTATTATTATTATTATTATTATTACTATTATTATTATTAATATTATTTTTATTAATATTATTATTATTATTGTTATTATTATTATTATTATTAAAAAATTATATTAAACAGACAGAAAACGTCGTATTCTGACACAAAAAAACGAATTACGTTATAGACTTGACGAGAACGGCGTATTTCGGACTCTTATAGGACTCTTATATGGTCAAAAAGTATCAATTTGGATTAAAACAAATTATTTTTGTTGACTCTCAGTCTGAATTGTTCATCAGTTCAAACAAAAACGGCTTATTTTCGACGATCTTTTGCTTTGAACAAGAAAACTTACATCGAACAGACTAAAAACGTATTAATCTGACATAAAAGAGCAATTTATGTATCACTTTGGATAAAAGCAGCTAATCCTATTCGTTTCATTGCTTAAAATAGACAAAATTGTTAATAAATCTAACAAAAACGCTGTATTCTAGCACAAAATACTAATTACATTATAGTTTCGACGAGAATAGCTTATTTGGAATGATTCATGCTTCCAAACGAGTAAATTTTTATTAAACAGATGCCAAACATCATGATTTGTCCTATAAAGACATTTTATATTGCATTTGTATTAAAACAAAATATTTTCGTTGATTCTTTGTTAGAAGCAGCAAACCTAACATTAAAGAATCTGAAAACTTTGTATTCGGACACAAACCACCAAATTTTGTACCAGTTTAGACAAAAACGGTTGATTTTCGACAATATTTTGCTTTGAACAAGAAAACTTATAACAAACTGACTAAAAACGTCTTATTTTAGCACAAAACAAAAGATTTGCGTTATAGTCTTAAAGCTGATTCATGCCACAATTTGGATAAAAACCAATTATTTTTGTTAATTCATTGTTACAAACAAGAAACCTTACATCAAAGAAACTGAAAACCCCTTATTTAGGCACAGAAATTCGAATTACGTTTCAGTCTGGACAAAAACTGCTTATTTTAGACGATCCTTTGTTTTGAACACGAAAACTTACATTAAAAAGATTAAAAACGTCTTATTGTGGCTAAAAACTGCAAATTATACATTACTCTAGATAACAGCAATTTATCCTGATTACTCCTTTACTTAGAATAGAGTAAACTTGTATAAAACTTAATGAAAACTTTAAATTTCGTCTCAAAGAAATAATTTACGTTAAAGTTTTGACCAGCACTGTTTATTTCAAACGAAATTATGATTCGAAACTAATGAATTTTTATGGGGCAGATGCAAAACCACATATTACCATATAAAGCGTTGTTTTAAAGCAAAGTATTACCTTTTGCAACAAGAAATTTCACGTCAAAGAAACTGAAAACTTCGTATTCATACATAAATATCGAATTACGTATCAGTTTAGGCAAATACAGCTTATTTTAAACGATTCCTTGCTATAAACAAGAAAAATTTTATCAAGTATATTGAAAACGTCTTATTCTCGAAAATAAGAGCAAATTATGTATCAATTTTAACAAAAGCGGATTACTCTGTTTGATTCTATGCTTAGAGTAAAGTAAACTACTATAAAACGTAATGAAAACTCTATATTCAAGCTCAAAAGAACAAATTACGTTATAGTTTTGACAAAAAAAAATATTTCGGACGATTACATACTTCGAAGTAAGCAAACTTTAATTGAACATGTGCAAAAGCTAATACTTTGTTTTAAAATAACGATTTATGTGGTAATATGGTATTTTGCATATGTCCTATAAAAGTTTACTCGTTTCGCTCCATTGAATCATTCGAAATAAATTATTTTGACACAACAACAACGAAAATAATTTGTTTTTGTTTAAACTGTAACATAAGTCGCTTTTATAAAACGAACTAATACGTTTGGCATCTGTTTAGAGAAAGTTTTCTCGTTTGGGGGCATAAAATCGTTTGAAATTAACAGTTCTGGTCAAAACTATAACGTAAATTATTTCTTTGTATCACTTTAAAGATTTGCGTTATAGTCTTGACGAGAACTGTTAATTTCAAACGATTCTATGCATTGAAACCAGTATACTTTCACTGAACAGAGGCAAAACGTCTGATTTCGCCTTTAAAAAACGATTTATGTCACAGTTTGGATTAAAACCAATGATTTTCGTTTATTCATTGTTACAAACAAGAAACCTTACATCAAAGAAACTGAAAACCTCTTATTCAGGCCCAGAAAATCAAATTACGTTTCAGTCTGGACACAAATTGCTTATTTTAGACGATTCTTTCTTTTGAACACGAAAACATATTAAAAAGATTAAAATCGTCTTATTCTGGCTCAAAACTGCAAATTATGTATTACTTTGGATAAATGCAGTTTATCCTGATTACTCCTTTGCTTAGAATAGAGCAAACTTGTATAAAACTTAATGAAAACTTTAAATTTCGTCTCAAAGAAATAATTTACGTTATAGTTTTGACCAGAACTGTTAGTTTCAAACGATTTTATGCCCCCAAACGAGAAAACTTTTACTAAACAGATGCCAAACGTCTTAGTTCGTTTTATAAAAACGACATGTTACAGTTTAAACAAAAAAATTATTTTCGTTGTTGTTGTGTCAAAATAATTTATTTCGAATGATTCAATGGAGCGAAACGAGTAAACTTTTATAGGACAGATGCAAAATACCATATTACCACATAAATCGTTATTTTAAAGCAAAGTATTAGCTTTTGCACTTGTTCAATTAAAGTTTGCTTACTTCGAAGTATGTAGTCCTCCGAAATAATTTTTTTTTGTCAAAACTATAACGTAATTTGTTCTTTTGAGCTTGAATATAGAGTTTTCATTACGTTTTAAAGTAGTTTACTCTACTCTAAGCATAGAATCAAACAGAGTGATCCGCTTTTGTTAAAACTGATACATAGTTTGCTCTTATTTTCGAGAATAAGTCATTTTCAATATGTTTGATAAAATTTTTCTTGTTTATAGCAAGGAATCGTTTAAAATAAGCTGTATTTGCCTAAACTGATACGTAATTCGATATTTGTGCATGGATACGATGTTTTCAGTTTCTTTGACGTGAAATTTCTTGTTGCAAAAGGTAATAATTTGCTTTAAAACAACGCTTTATATGATAATATGTGGTTTTGCATCTGCCCCATAAAAGTTCATTAGTTTCGAATCATAAAATCGTTCAAAACTATAACGTAAATTATTTCTTTGAGACGAAATTTAAAGTTTTCATTAAGTTTTATACAAGTTTACTCTATTCTAAGTAAAGGAGTAATCAGGATAAATTGCTTTTATCTAGAGTAATATATAATTTGCAGTTTTCAGCCAGAATAAGACGTTTTTATTCTTTTTAATGTAAGTTTTTGTATTCAAAACAAAGGATCGTCTAAAGTAAGCAGTTTTTGTCCAGACTGAAACGTAATTCGAATTTCTGTGCCTGAATAAGGGGTTTTCAGTTACTTTGATGTAAGGTTTCATGTTTGTAACAATGAATTAACGAAAATAATTGGTTTTTATCCAAACTGTGGCATGAAACGTTTTTAAAAGGCGAAATAAGATGTTTTTCCTCTGTACAGTGAAAGTTTACTCGTTTCAAAGCATAGAACCGTTTGAAATTAACAGCTCTCGTTAAGACTATAACGCAAATCTTTTGTTTTGTGCTAAAATAAGACGTTTTTAGTCAGTTTGATATAAGTTTTCTTGTTCAAAGCAAAATATTGTCGAAAATCAACCGTTTTTGACTAAACTGATACAAAATTCGGTGGTTTGTGTCCGAATACAAAGTTTTCAGATTTTTTAATGTTAGGTTTGTTGCTTCTAACAAAGAATCAACGAAAATATTTTGTTTTAATACAAACTGCAATATAAAATGTCTTTATAGGACAAAACATGATGTTTGGCATCTGTTTAATAAAAATTTACTCGTTTGGAAGCATAGAATCATTCCAAATAAGCTATTCTCGTCGAAACTATAATGTAATTAGTATTTTGTGCTAGAATACAGGGTTTTTGTTAGATTTATTAACAATTTTGTCTATTTTGAGCAATGAAACGAATAGGATTAGCTGCCTTTATCCAAAGTGATACATAAATTGCTCTTTTATGCCAGATTAATACGTTTTTAATCTGTTCGATGTAAGTTTTCTTGTCCAAAGCAAAAGATCGTCTAAAATAAGCCGTTTTTGTTTGAACTGATAAACAATTCAGACTGAGACTCAACAAAAATAATTTGTTTTAATCTAAACTGATACTTTTTGACCCTATAAGAGTCCTATAAGAGTCTGAGATACGCTGTTCTCGTCAAGTCTATAACGTAATTCGTTTTTTTGTGTCAGAATACGACGTTTTCTGTCTGTTTAATATAAGTTTTTAACAATAATAATAATAACAATAATAATAATAATAATAATAATAATAATAATAATAATAATAGTAATAATAATAATAATATTAATAATAATAATAATGAAAATAATAATAGTAATAAAAGTAAGCTTAGTTTTCTAAGCAAAAATGAAGCTTATTTTGTGTGTTATATGAGCGTTTTCTCATTTCTATGCAAGAGATCATCTGTGATCTGTGTTTTTAGGCAAGAAATTGAATAAAATTAATAACTCATTTTAAAACTGGTATAAAAACATTTACTATACAAAAGTTAATAATAATAATAATAATAATAATATTAATAATAATAATAATAATAATAATAATAATAATAATAATAATAATAATAATAATAATAATAATAATAAAGATAATAATAATAATAATAATAATGATATAAATACTTATAATAATGAATTTCTTTCTAAATTAAAGCTTAGTTTTTCTAAGCAAAAATGATGCTTATTTTGTGTTATCTGAGCGTTTTCTCATTTCTATGCAAGAGATCATCTGTGATCTGTGTTTTTAGGCAAGAAATTGTCTAAAATTAATAACTCATTTTAAAACTGGTATAAAAATATTTACTATACAAAAGTTATAATCGGTTTTTAATAATAATAATATTAATAATAATAATAATAATAATAATAGTAATAATAATAATAAAAATAATAGTAATAATAATAATAATAATAATAATAATAATAATAATAGTAATAGTAACATAAGTAATAATAATAATAATACTTTTAATAAGGAAAAATGAAGCTTATTTTGTGTGTTACATGAGCGTTTTCTCATTTCTATGCAAAAGATCATGTGTGATCTGTGATTTTAGGCAATCTAAGCCATTTTATAGTTTTTAATATTTAACAAAAATTTGCTTTAAAATAAAATGTTTGAAAAACTGAAATTAAACTAAATTAATTGTGTCTAACACTTTAGTAGAGGAAAAAGGAGGAGACATAAAAGTCACTAAAGTCTTAGAGTTGTCTTTAGTCGTCATATTAATAACAATAACATTTATAATAACAATACTAGTAGTACTAAATTTGCTTATATGCAAGCGCTTACTTAAGGTAACAGTTTTTTTGTTTTTTGCTTATATCTCGAAAACAGTTACTCCTATCAATTTTTACTTTTTTACCAAAATTAAAGGTGATAAAATTTCCTACAAAATAGTTATTTGCATTTTTCATGTAGAACTAACCATAAGCGAGATATAAGTTTGAAAATAATTAATAATTAAAAAAAAGTGTTTTAACAGAAAATGTCTTGTGATTTAAAATACACGTAATTTATTGGGTCCAATACTTTATTAGAAGAAAATGGAGGTGACATAAAAGTCACTGAAGTCTTTAGAGTCGTTTTTAAATGCTGCATTTTTGTCTTCGTCTCAAACATTGAAAACTGAATTACATTTTTGTTCAGTAACAGTTACAGTTTTCTTATTGGTTTTTTGCTTATATCTCAAAAACAGTTACTCCTATCAAATTTTATCTTTCTTTCAAAATTAAAGCTGATAAAATTTCTAACAAAATAGTTATTTACATTTTTCTTGTAGGACCAAGCATAAACGAGTTATAGAGTTGGATATAAATAATATTTAACAAAAATTTGCTTTAAAATAAAATGCTTGAAAAACCGGAATTAAACTAAATTAATTGTGTCTAACACTTTAGTAGAGGAAAAAGGAGAAGACATAAAAGTCACTAAATGTTTCAGAGTCGTCTTTAGTCGTCATATTAATAACAATAACATTAATAATAATAATACTAATAGTACTAAATTTGCTTATATGCAAACGCTTAATTAAGGTAACAGTTTTTTGCCTTCTTGCTTATATCTCGAAAACAGTTACTCTTATCAATTTTTATCTTTTTTTCAAAATTAAAGCTGATAAAATTTCCTACAAAATAGTTATTTGCATTTTTTTGTAGGACCAACCATAAGCGAGTTATAGAGTTGGATATAAATAATCTTTAACAAAAATTTGCTTTAAAATAAAATGTTTGAAAAACCGAAATTAAACTAAATTGAGACTAACACTTTAGTAGAGGAAAAAGGAGAAGACATAAAAGTCATCAAAGTCTTGAGAGTCGTTTTTAGTCGTCATATTAATAACAATAACATTAATAATAATAATACTAATATTACTAAATTTGCTTATATGCAAGCGCTTAATTAAGGTAACAGTTTCTTGCTTATATCTCGAAAACAGTTACTCCTATCAATTTTTATCTTTTTACTAAAATTAAAGCTGTTAAAATTTCCTACAAAATATTTATTTGCATTTTTTATGTAGGACTAACCATAAGCGAGATGTAAGTTTGAAAATAATTAATATTTAAAAAAAAAGTGCTTTAACAGAAAATGTCTTGTGATTTAAAATACACTTAATTTACTGGGTCCAATACTTTATTAGAAGAAAAAGGAGATGACATAAAAGTCACTGAAGTCTTCAGAGTCGTTTTTAAATGCTGCATATTCGTCTTCGTCTCAAACATTGAAAACTGAATTACATTTTTATTCAGTAACTGTAACAGTTTTCACTTTGGTTTTTTGCTTATATCTCAAAAACACCAAAATAGTTATTTACATTTTTCTTGTAGGACCAAGCATAAGCAAGTTATAGAGTTGGATATAAATAATATTAAACAAAAATTTACTTTAAAATAAAATGTTTGAAAAACCGAAATTAAACTAAATTAATTGTGTCTAACACTTTAGTAGAGGAAAAAGGAGGAGACATAAAAGTCTCTAAAGTCTTCAGAATCGTCTTTAGTCGTCATATTAATAACAATAACATTAATAATAACAATACTATTAGTACTAAATTTGCTTATATGCAAGCGCTTAATTAAGGTAACAGTTTTTTTGTTGTTTGCTTATATCTCGAAAACAGTTACTCCTATCAATTTTTACCTTTTCATCAAAATTAAAGCAGATAAAATTTCCTTCAAAATCGTTATTTGCATTTTTTATGTAGAACTAACCATAAGCAAGATATAAGTTTGAAAATAATTAATAATTAAAAAAAATGTGCTTTATCAGAAAATGTCTTGTGATTTAAAATACACTTAATTTATTGGGTCCAATACTTAATTAGAAAAAAAAGGAGGTGACAGTAAATGCTGCATTTTCGTCTTCGTCTCAAACATTAAATACTGAATTACATTTTTGTTTAGTAACTGTTACAGTTTTCACTTTGGTTTTTTGCTTATATCTCAAAAACAGTTACGCCTATCAATTTTTATCTTTTCTTCAAAATTAAAGCTGATAAAATTTCCTACAAAGTAGTTTTTAGCATTTTTTTTGTAGGACCAACCATAAGCGAGTTATAGAGTTGGATATAAATAATCTTTAACAAACATTTGATATAAAATAAAATGTTTGAAAAACCGAAATTAAACTAAATTAATATTAAAACAATTATTAATATTATTATTATTAAAAACCGACTATAACTTTTGTATAGTAAATGTTTTTATACCAGTTTTAAAATGAGTTTTTAATTTTAGACAATTTCTTGCCTAAAAACACAGATCACAGATGATCTCTTGCATAGAAATGAGTAAACGCTAAGATAACACAAAATAAGCTTCATTATTCCTTAGAAAAACTAAGCTATAATTTAGAAAGAAATTCATTATTATAAGTATTATTATAAGTATTATTATTATTATTATTATTATTATTATTATTATTACTTTTATTGCTATTATTATTATTATTATTATTATTATTATTATTATTATTAAAAACCGATTATAACTTTTGTATAGTAAATGTTTTTATTGTATTTTAAATCACAAGGCATTTCCTGTTAAAGCACTTTTTTTTTAAATATTAATTATTATCAAACTTATATCTCGCTTAAGGTTAGTCCTACATGAAAAATGCAAATAACTATTTTGTAGGAAATTTTATCAGCTTTAATTTTAGTAAAAAGATAAATATTGATAGGAGTAACTGTTTTCGAGATATAGGCAAGAAACCAAAAAACTGTTACCTTAATTAAGCGCTTGCATATAAGCAAATATAGTACTATTAGTATTATTATTATTAATGTTATTGTTATTAATATGACGACTAAAGACGACTCTGAAACATTTAGTGACTTTTATGGTTTTTCCTTTTTCCTCTACTAAAGTGTTAGACACAATTAATTTAGTTTAATTTCAGTTTTTCAAACATTTAATTTTAAAGCAAATTTTTGTTAAAGATTATTTATATCTAACTCTTTAACTCGCTTACGGTAGGTCCTACAAAAGAAATGCATTTAACTATTTTGTAGGAAATTTTATCAGCTTTAATTTTGAAAGAAAGATAAAAATTGATAAGAGTAAATGTTTTCGAGATATAAGCAAAAAACCAAAGTGAAAACTGTTACAGTTACTGAACAAAAATGTAATTCAGTTTTCAATGTTTGAGACGAAGACGAAAATGCATCATTTACAAACGACTCTAAAAACTTCAGTGACCTTTCTGTCACCTCCTTTTTCTTCTAATAAAGTACTGGACCCAATAAATTAAGTGTATTTTAAATCATAAGACATTTTCTGTTAAAGCACTTTTTTTTTTAAATATTAATTATTTTCAAACTTATATCTCGCTTATGGTTCTAAAAACGATTCTGAAGACTTTGGTGACTTTTATGTCTTTTTCTTTTTTCTCTACTAAAGTGTTAGACACAATTAATTTAGTTTAATTTCAGTATTTCAAACATTTTATTTTTAAGCAAGTTTTTGTTAAATATTATTTATATCCAACTTTATAACTCGCTTATGGTTGGTCCTACAAGAAAAATGCAAATAACTATTTTGTAGGAAATGTTATCAGCTTTAATTTTGAAAGAAAGATAAAAATAAATTGCTTAAAAATAAGATGTTTGAAATACTGAAATTAAACTAAATTAATTGTGTCTAACACTTTAGTAGTAAGCGAGTTATAGAGATGGATTTAAATAATATTTAACAAAAATTTGCTTTAAAATAAAATGTTTGAAATACTGAAATTAAACTAAATTAATTGTGTCTAACACTTTAGTAGAGGAAAAAGAAGAAGACATAAAAGTCACTAAAGATTTCAGAGTCGTCTTTAATCGTCATATTAATAACAATAACATTAATAATAATAATACTAATAGTACTAAATTTGCTTATATGCAAACGCTTAATTAAGTTAACAGTTTTTTGGTTTCTTGCTTATATCTCGAAAACAGTTACTCCTATCAATTTTTATCTTTCTTTCAAAATTAAAGCTGATAACATTTCCTACAAAATAGTTATTTGCATTTTTCTTGTAGGACCAACCATAAGCGAGTTATAAAGTTGGATATAAATAATATTTAACAAAAACTTGCTTAAAAATAAAATGTTTGAAATACTGAAATTAAACTAAATTAATTGTGTCTAACACTTTAGTAGAGAAAAAAGAAAAAGACATAAAAGTCACCAAAGTCTTCAGAATCGTTTTTAGTCGTCATATTAATAACAATAACATTAATAATAATAATACTAATAGTACTAAATCTGCTTATATGCAAGCGCTTTATTAAGGTAACAGTTTTTTGGTTTCTTGCTTATATCTCGAAAACAGTTACTCCTATGAATTTTTGTCTTTCTTTCAAAATTAAAGCTGATAAAATATTCTACAAAATAGTTATTTGCATTTTTCTTGTAGGACCAACCATAAGCGAGTTATAGAGTTGGATATAAATAATATTTAACAAAAATTTGCTTTAAAATAAAATGTTTGAAAAACTGAAATTAAACTAATTTAACTGTGTCTAACACTTTAGTAGAGAAAAAAGGAAAAGACATAAAAGTCACTAAAGGTTTCAGAGTTGTCTTTAGTTGTCATATTAATAACAATAACATTAATAATAATAATACTAATAGTACTAAATTTGCTTATATGCAAACGCTTAATTAAGGTAACAGTGTTTTGGTTTCTTGCTTATATCTCGAAAACAGTTACTCCTATCAATTTTTATCTTTTTACTAAAATTCAAGCTGATAAAATTTCCTACAAAATAGTTATTTGCATTTTTCATGTAGGACTAACCATAAGCGAGATATATGATTGAAAATAATTAATATTTAAAAAAAAAGTGCTTTAACAGAAAATGTCTTGTGATTTAAAATACACTTAATTTATTGGGTCCAATACTATATTAGAAGAAAAAGGAAGTGACATAAAAGTCACTGAAGTCTTCAGAGTCGTTTTTAAATGCTGCAGTTTCGTCTTCGTCTCAAACATTAAAAACCGAATTACATTTTTGTTCAGTAACAGTCACAGTTTTCTTATTGGTTTTTTGCTTATATCTCGAAAACAGTTACTCCTATCAATTTTTATCTTTCTTTTAAAATTAAAGCTGATAAAGCTTCCTACAAAATAGTTATTTGCATTTTTCTTGTAGGACCAACCATAAGCGAGTTATAGAGATGGATATAAATAATATTTAACAAAAATTTGCTTTAAATAAAATGTTTGAAAAACCGAAATTAAACTAAATTAATTGAGTCTAACACTTTAGTAGAGAAAAAAGAAAAAGACATAAAAGTCACCAAAGTCTTCAGAATCGTTTTTAGTCGTCATATTAATAACAATAACATTAATAATAATAATACTAATAGTACTAAATCTGCTTATATGCAAGCGCTTTATTAAGGTAACAGTTTTTTGGTTTCTTGCTTATATCTCGAAAACAGTTACTCCTATCAATTCTTATCTTTTTACTAAAATTAAAGCTGATAAAATTTCCTACGAAATAGTTATTTGCATTTTTCTTGTAGGACCAAGCATAAGCGAGTTATAGAGATGGATTTAAATAATATTTAACAAAAATTTGCTTTAAAATAAAATGTTTGAAATACTGAAATTAAACTAAATTAATTGCGTCTAACACTTTCGTAGAGGAAAAAGAAGAAGACATAAAAGTCACTAAAAATTTCAGAGTCGTCTTTAATCGTCATATTAATAACAATAACATTAATAATAATAATACTAATAGTACTAAATTTGCTTATATGCAAACGCTTAATTAAGTTAACAGTTTTTTGGTTTCTTGCTTATATCTCGAAAACAGTTACTCCTATCAATTTTTATCTTTTTACTAAAATTAAAGCTGATAAAATTTCCAACAAAATAGTTATTTGCATTTTTCATGTAGGACTAACCATAAGCGAGATGTAAGTTTGAAAATAATCAATATTTAAAAAAAAAGTGCTTTAACAGAAAATGTCTTGTGATTTAAAATACACTTAATTTATTGAGTCCAATACTTTATTACAAAAAAAAGGAGGTGACTTAAAAGTCACTGAAGTTTTCAGAGTCGTTTTTAAATGCTGCATTTTCGTCTTCGTCTCAAACATTGAAAACTGAATTACATTTTTGTTCAGTAACGGTTACAATTTTCACTTTGGTTTTTGGCTTATATCTCGAAAACAGTTACTCCTATAAATTTTTATTTTTTCTTCAAAATTAAAGCTGATAAAATTTCCTACAAAATAGTTTTTAACATTTTTTTTGTAGGACCAACCATAAGCGAGTTATAGAGTTGGATATAAATAATCTTTAAGAAAAATTTGCTTTAAAATAAAATGTTTGAAAAACTGAAATTAAACTAATTTAATTGTGTCTAACACATTAGTAGAGGAAAAAGAAGAAGACATAAAAGTCACTAAAGGTTTCAAAGTTGTCTTTAATCGTCATATTAATAACAATAACATTAATAATAATAATACTAATAGTACTAAATTTGCTTATATGCAAGCGCTTTATTAAGGTAACAGTTTTTTGGTTTCTTGCTTATATCTCGAAAACAGTTACTCCTATCAATTTTTATCTTTTTACTAAAATTAAAGCTGATAAAATTTCCTACAAAATAGTTATTTGCATTTTTCATGTAAGACTAACAATTAGCGAGATATATGATTGAAAATAATTAATATTTAACAAAAAGTGCTTTAACAGAAAATGTCTTGTGATTTAAATTACACTTAATTTATTGGGTCTAATACTTTATTAGAAAAAGAAGAAAGTGACATAAAAGTCACTGAAGTCTTCAGAGTCGTTTTTAAATGCTGCAGTTTCATCTTCGTCTCAAACATTGAAAACTGAATTACATTTTGGTTCAGTAACAGTCACAGTTTTTTTATTGGTTTTTTGCTTATATCTCGAAAACAGTTACTCCTATCAATTTTTATTTTTTTTTCAAAATTAAAGCTGATAAAATTTCCTACAAAATAGTTATTTGCATTTTTCTTGTAGGACCAACCATAAGCGGGTTATAGAGTTGGATATAAATAATATTTAACAAAAATTTGCTTTAAAATAAAATGTTTGAAAAACTGAAATTAAACTAATTTAATTGTGTCTAACACATTAGTAGAGGAAAAAGAAGAAGACATAAAAGTCACTAAAGGTTTCAAAGTTGCCTTTAATCGTCATATTAATAACAATAACATTAATAATAATAATACTAATAGTACTAAATTTGCTTATATGCAAACGCTTAATTAAGGTAACAGTGTTTTGGTTTCTGGCTTATATCTCGAAAACAGTTACTCCTATCAATTTTTATCTTATTACTAAAATTTAAGCTGATAAAATTTCCTACAAAATAGTTATTTGCATTTTTCATGTAGGACTAACCATAAGCGAGATATATGATTGAAAATAATTAATATTTAAAAAAAAAGTGCTTTAACAGAAAATGTCTTGTGATTTAAAATACACTTAATTTATTGGGTCCAATACTTTATTAGAAGAAAAAGAAAGTGACATAAAAGTCACTGAAGTCTTCAGAGTCGTTTTTAAATGCTGCAGTTTCGTCTTCGTCTCAAACATTGAAAACCGAATTACATTTTTGTTCAGTAACAGTCACAGTTTTCTTATTGGTTTTTTGCTTATATCTCGAAAACAGTTACTCCTATCAATTTTTATCTTTCTTTCAAAATTAAAGCTGATAAAATTTCCTACAAAATAGTTATTTGCATTTTTCTTGTAGGACCAACCATAAGCGAGTTATAGAGTTGGATATAAATAATATTTAACAAAAATTTGCTTTAAAATAAAATGTTTGAAAAACTGAAATTAAACTAATTTAATTGTGTCTAACACTTTAGTAGAAGAAAAAGAAGAAGACATAAAAGTCACTAAAGGTTTCAAAGTTGTCTTTAATCGTCATATTAATAACAATAACATTAATAATAATAATACTAATAGTACTAAATTTGCTTATATGCAAACGCTTAATTAAGGTAACAGTGTTTTGGTTTCTTGCTCATATCTCGAAAACAGTTACTCCAATCAATTTTTATCTTTTTACTAAAATTCAAGCTAATAAAATTTCCTACAAAATAGTTATTTGCATTTTTTGTGTAGGACTAACCATAAGCGAGATATAAGATTGAAAATAATTAATATTTAAAAAAGAAGTGCTTTAACAGAAAATGTCTTGTGATTTAAAATACACTTAATTTATTAGGTCCAATACTTTATTAAAAAAAAAGGGGGTGACATATAAGTCACTGAAGTCTTCAGAGTCGATTTTAAATGCTGCATTTTCGTCTTCGTCTCAAACATTGAAAACTGAATTACATTTTTGTTCTGAAACGGTAACAGTTTTTACTTTGGTTTTTTGCTCATATCTCGAAAACAGTTACTCCTATCAATTTTTATCTTTCTTTCAAAATTAAAGCTGATAACATTTCCTACAAAATAGTTATTTGCATTTTTCTTGTAGAACCAGCCATAAGCGAGTTATAAAGTTGGATATAAATAATATTTAACAAAAACTTGCTTAAAAATAAAATGTTTGAAATACTGAAATTAAACTAAATTAATTGTGTCTAACACTTTAGTAGAGAAAAAAGAAAAAGACATAAAAGTCACCAAAGTCTTCAGAATCGTTTTTAGTCGTCATATTAATAACAATAACATTAATAATAATAATACTAATAGTACTAAATCTGCTTATATGCAAGCGCTTTATTAAAGTAACAGTTTTTTGGTTTCTTGCTTATATCTCGAAAACAGTTACTCCTATGAATTTTTGTCTTTCTTTCAAAATTAAAGCTGATAAAATATTCTACAAAATAGTTATTTGCATTTTTCTTGTAGGACCAACCATAAGCGAGTTATAGAGTTGGATATAAATAATATTTAACAAAAATTTGCTTTAAAATAAAATGTTTGAAAAACTGAAATTAAACTAATTTAACTGTGTCTAACCCTTTAGTAGAGAAAAAAGGAAAAGACATAAAAGTCACTAAAGGTTTCAAAGTTGTCTTTAGTTGTCATATTAATAACAATAACATTAATAATAATAATACTAATAGTACTAAATTTGCTTATATGCAAACGCTTAATTAAAGTAACAGTGTTTTGGTTTCTTGCTTATATCTCGAAAACAGTTACTCCTATCAATTTTTATCTTTTTACTAAAATTCAAGCTGATAAAATTTCCTACAAAATAGTTATTTGCATTTTTCATGTAGGACTAACCATAAGCGAGATATATGATTGAATATAATTAATATTTAAAAAAAAAGTGCTTTAACAGAAAATGTCTTGTGATTTAAAATACACTTAATTTATTGGGTCCAATACTTTATTAGAAGAAAAAGGAAGTGACATAAAAGTCACTGAAGTCTTCAGAGTCGTTTTTAAATGCTGCAGTTTCGTCTTCGTCTCAAACATTGAAAACCGAATTACATTTTTGTTAAGTAACAGTCACAGTTTTCTTATTGGTTTTTTGCTTATATCTCGAAAACAGTTACTCCTATCAATTTTTATCTTTCTTTCAAAATTAAAGCTGATAACATTTCCTACAAATTTTTGTTAAATATTATTTATATCCAACTTTATAACTCGCTTATGGTTGGTCCTACAAGAAAAATGCAAATAACTATTTTGTAGGAAATGTTATCAGCTTTAATTTTGAAAGAAAGATAAAAATTGATAGGAGTAACTGTTTTCGAGATATAAGCAAAAAACCAAAGTAAAAACTGTTACCGTTTCAGAACAAAAATATAATTCAGTTTTCAATGTTTGAGACGAAGACGAAAATGCAGCATTTAAAATCGACTCTGAAGACTTCAGTGACTTATATGTCACCCCCTTTTTTTCTAATAAAGTATTGGACCTAATAAATTAAGTGTATTTTAAATCACAAGACATTTTCTGTTAAAGCACTTCTTTTTTAAATATTAATTATTTTCAATCTTATATCTCGCTTATGGTTAGTCCTACATAAAAAATGCAAATAATTATTTTGTAGGAAATTTTATCAGCTTGAATTTTAGTAAAAAGATAAAAATTAATAGGAGTAACTGTTTTCGAGATATGAGCAAGAAACCAAAACACTGTTACCTTAATTAAGCGTTTGCATATAAGCAAATTTAGTACTATTAGTATTATTATTATTAATGTTATTGTTATTAATATGACGATTAAAGACAACTTTGAAACCTTTAGTGACTTTTATGTCTTCTTCTTTTTCCTCTACTAAAGTGTTAGACACAATTAAATTAGTTTAATTTCAGTTTTTCAAACATTTTATTTTAAAGCAAATTTTTGTTAAATATTATTTATATCCAACTCTATAACTCGCTTATGGTTGGTCCTACAAGAAAAATGCAAATAACTATTTTGTAGGAAATTTTATCAGCTTTAATTTTGAAAAAAAGATAAAAATTGATAGGAGTAACTGTTTTCGAGATATAAGCAAGAAACCAAAAAACTGTTACCTTAATAAAGCGCTTGCATATAAGCAGATTTAGTACTATTAGTATTATTATTAATAATGTTATTGTTATTAATATGACGACTAAAAACGATTCTGAAGACTTTGGTGACTTTTATGTCTTTTTCTTTTTTCTCTACTAAAGTGTTAGACTCAATTAATTTAGTTTAATTTCGGTTTTTCAAACATTTTATTTAAAGCAAATTTTTGTTAAATATTATTTATATCCAACTCTATAACTCGCTTATGGTTGGTCCTACAAGAAAAATGCAAACAACTATTTTGTAGGAAGCTTTATCAGCTTTAATTTTAAAAGAAAGATAAAAATTGATAGGAGTAACTGTTTTCGAGATATAAGCAAAAAACCAATAAGAAAACTGTAACAGTTACTGAACAAAAATGTAATTCAGTTTTCAATGTTTGAGACGAAGACGAAAATGCAGCATTTACAAACGACTCTAAAGACTTCAGTGACCTTTCTGTCACCTCTTTTTTCATCTAATAAAGTATTGGACCCAATAAATTAAGTGTATTTTAAATCACAAGACATTTTCTGTTGAAGCACTTTTTTTTAAATTTTAATTATTTTCAAACTTATATCTCGCTTATGGTTAGTCCTACATTAAAAATGCAATTAACTATTTTGTAGGAAATTTTATCAGCTTTAATTTTAGTAAAAAGATAAAAATTGATAGGAGTAACTGTTTTCGAGATATAAGCAAGAAACCAAAACACTGTTACCTTAATTAAGCGTTTGCAAATAAGCAAATTTAGTACTATTAGTATTATTATTATTAATGTTATTGTTATTAATATTACGATTAAAGACAACTTTGAAACCTTTAGTGACTTTTATGTCTTCTTCTTTTTCCTCTACTAAAGTGTTAGACACAATTAAATTAGTTTAATTTCAGTTTTTCAAACATTTTATTTTAAAGCAAATTTTTGTTAAATATTATTTATATCCAACTCTATAACTCGCTTATGGTTGGTCCTACAAGAAAAATGCAAATAACTATTTTGTAGGAAATTTTATCAGCTTTAATTTTGAAAGAAAGATAAAAATTGATAGGAGTAACTGTTTTCGAGATATAAGCAAAAAACCAATAAGAAAACTGTGACTGTTACTTAACAAAAATGTAATTCGGTTTTCAATGTTTGAGACGAAGACGAAACTGCAGCATTTAAAAACGACTCTGAAGACTTCAGTGACTTTTATGTCACTTCCTTTTTCTTCTAATAAAGTATTGGACCCAATAAATTAAGTGTATTTTAAATCACAAGACATTTTCTGTTAAAGCACTTTTTTTTTAAATATTAATTTTTTTCAATCATATATCTCGCTTATGGTTAGTCCTACATGAAAAATGCAAATAACTATTTTGTAGGAAATTTTATCAGCTTGAATTTTAGTAAAAAGATAAAAATTGATAGGAGTAACTGTTTTCGAGATATAAGCAAGAAACCAAAACACTGTTACTTTAATTAAGCGTTTGCATATAAGCAAATTTAGTACTATTAGTATTATTATTATTAATGTTATTGTTATTAATATGACAACTAAAGACAACTTTAAAACCTTTAGTGACTTTTATGTCTTTTCCTTTTTTCTCTACTAAAGTGTTAGACACAGTTAAATTAGTTTAATTTCAGTTTTTCAAACATTTTATTTTAAAGCAAATTTTTGTTAAATATTATTTATATCCAACTCTATAACTCGCTTATGGTTGGTCCTACAAGAAAAATGCAAATAACTATTTTGTAGAATATTTTATCAGCTTTAATTTTGAAAGAAAGACAAAAATTCATAGGAGTAACTGTTTTCGAGATATAAGCAAGAAACCAAAACACTGTTACCTTAATTAAGCGTTTGCATATAAGCAAATTTAGTACTATTAGTATTATTATTATTAATGTTATTGTTATTAATATGACGATTAAAGACTACTTTAAAACCTTTAGTGACTTTTATGTCTTCTTCTTTTTCCTCTACTAAAGTGTTAGACACAATTAAATTAGTTTAATTTCAGTTTTTCAAACATTTTATTTTAAAGCAAATTTTTGTTAAATATTATTTATATCCAACTCTATAACTCGCTTATGGTTGGTCCTACAAGAAAAATGTAAATAACTATTTTGTTGGAAATTTTATCAGTTTTAATTTTGAAAGAAAGATAAAATTTGATAGGAGTAACTGTTTTCGAGATATAAGCAAAAAACCAATAAGAAAACTGTAACTGTTACTGAACAAAAATGTAATTCAGTTTTCAATGTTTGAGACGAAGTCAAAAATGCAGCATTTAAAAACGACTCTGAAGACTTCAGTGACTTTTATGTCACCTCCTTTTTCTTCTAATAAAGTATTGGACCTAACAAATTAAGTGTATTTTAAATCACAAGACATTTTCTGTTAAAACACTTTTTTTTAATTAATAATTATTTTCAAACTTATATCTCGCTTATGGTTAGTTCTACATGAAAAATGCAAATAACTATTTTGTAGGAAATTTTATCACCTTTAATTTTGGTGAAAAAGTAAAAATTGATAGGAGTAACTGTTTTCGAGATATAGGCAAAAAACAAAAAAACTGTTACCTTAATTAAGCGCTTGCATATAAGCAAATTTAGTACTACTAGTATTGTTATTATAAATGTTATTGTTATTAATATGACGACTAAAGACAACTTTAAGACTTTAGTGACTTTTATGTCTCCTCTTTTTTCCTCTACTAAAGTGTTAGACACAATTAATTTAGTTTAATTTCAGTTTTTCAAACATTTTATTTTAAAGCAAATTTTTGTTAAATATTAAAAACTATAAAATGGCTTAGATTGCCTAAAAACACAGATCACACATGATCTTTTGCATAAAAATGAGAAAACGCTCATGTAACACACAAAATAAGCTCCATTTTTCCTTTTTAAAAGTATTATTATTATTATTACTTTTGTTACTATTACTATTATTATTATTATTATTATTATTATTATTATTATTATTGTTATTATTATTATTATTATTATTATTATTATTATTATTATTATTATTATTATTATTAAAAACTTATATTAAACAGACAGAAAACGTCGTATTCTGACACAACTTAAAACACAGATCACACATGATCTTTTGCATAGAAATGAGAAAACGCTCATATAACACAAAATAAGCTTCATTTTGGCTTAGAAAACTAAGCTTACTTTTACTACTACTATTATTTTTATTTTTATTATTATTATTATTATTACTATTATTTTTATTATTATTATTACTATTATTATTATTATTATTATTATTATTATTATTATTATTATTATTATTATTATTATTAATATTATTATTATTAAAGACCGATTATAACTTTTGTATAGTAAATGTTTTTATACCAGTTTTAAAATGAGTTATTAATTTTAGACAATTTCTTGCCTAAAAACACAGATCACAGATGATCTCTTGCATAGAAATGAGAAAACGCTCAGATAACACAAAATAAGCATCATTTTTGCTTAGAAAAACTAAGCTTTAATTTAGAAAGAAATTTATTATTATAAGTATTATTATCATTATTATTATTATTATTATTATTATTATTATTATTGTTTCTTTTATTACTATTATTATTATTATTATTATTATTATTATTATTAACTTTTGTATAGTAAATGTTTTTATACCAGTTTTAAAATGAGTTATTAATTTTATTCAATTTCTTGCCTAAAAACACAGATCACAGATGATCTCTTGCATAGAAATGAGAAAACGCTCATATAACACACAAAATAAGCATCATTTTTGCTTAGAAAAACTAAGCTTTAATTTAGAAAGAAATTCATTATTATAAGTATTATTATCATTATTATTATTATTATTATTAATATTATTATTATTATTTCTTTTATTACTATTATTATTATTATTATTATTATTAACTTTTGTATAGTAAATGTTTTTATACCAGTTTTAAAATGAGTTATTAATTTTAGACAATTTCTTGCCTAAAAATACAGATCACAGATGATTTCTTGCATAGAAATGAGAAAGCGCTCATATAACACACAAAATAAGCTTCATTTTTGCTTAGAAAACTAAGCTTACTTTTATTTCTATTATTATTTTTATTATTATTATTATTATTATTATTATTATTATTATTATTATTATTATTATTATTATTATTATTATTATTATTATTATTATTATTATTATTATTGTTATTATTATTATTATTATTAAAAACTTATATTAAACAAACAGAAAACGTCGTATTCTGACACAAAAAAACGAATTACGTTATAGACTTGACGAGAACGGCGTATCTCGGACTCTTATAGGACTCTTATAGGGTCAAAAATTATCAGTTTGGATTAAAACAAATTATTTTTGTTGACTCTCAGTCTGAATTGTTCATCAGTTCAAACAAAAACGGCTTACTTTAGACGATCTTTTGCTTTGAACAAGAAAACTTACATCGAACAGACTAAAAACGTATTAATCTGGCATAAAAGAGCAATTTATGTATCACTTTGGATAAAGGCAGCTAATCCTATTCGTTTCATTGCTTAAAATAGACAAAATTGTTAATAAATCTAACAAAAACGCTGTATTCTAGCACAAAATACTAATTACATTATAGTTTCGACGAGAATAGCTTATTTGGAATGATTCTATGCTTCCAAACGAGTAAATTTTTAATAAACAGATGCCAAACATCATGTTTTGTCCTATAAAGACATTTTATATTGCAGTTTGTATTAAAACAAAATATTTTCGTTGATTCTTTGTTAGAAGCAGCAAACCTAACATTAAAGAATCTGAAAACTTTGTATTCGGACACAAACCACCGAATTTTGTTTCAGTTTAGACAAAAACGGTTGATTTTCGACAATATTTTGCTTTGAACAAGAAAGCTTATATCAAACTGACTAAAAACGTCTTATTTTAGCACAAAACAAAAGATTTGCGTTATAGTCTTAAAGCTGATTCATGCCACAGTTTGGATAAAAACCAATTATTTTTGTTAATTCATTGTTACAAACAAGAAACCTTACATCAAAGAAACTGAAAACCCCTTATTTAGGTACAGAAATTCGAATTACGTTTCAGTCTGGACAAAAACTGCTTATTTTAGACGATCCTTTGTTTTGAACACGAAAACTTACATTAAAAAGATTAAAAACGTCTTATTCTGGCTGAAAACTGCAAATTATATATTACTCTAGATAAAAGCAATTTATCCTGATTACTCCTTTACTTAGAATAGAGTAAACTTGTATAAAACTTAATGAAAACTTTAAATTTCGTCTCAAAGAAATAATTTACGTTATAGTTTTGACCAGCACTGTTTATTTCAAACGAAATTATGATTCGAAACTAATGAACTTTTATGGGGCAGATGCAAAACCACATATTACCATATAAAGCGTTGTTTTAAAGCAAAGTATTACCTTTTGCAACAAGAAATTTCACGTCAAAGAAACTGAAAACATCGTATCCATGCACAAATACCGAATTACGTATCAGTTTAGGCAAATACAGCTTATTTTAAACGATTCCTTGCTATAAACAAGAAAAATTTTATCAAACATATTGAAAATGTCTTATTCTCGAAAATAAGAGCAAATTATGTATCAGTTTTAACAAAAGCGGATTACTCTGTTTGATTCTATGCTTAGAGTAGAGTAAACTACTATAAAACGTAATGAAAACTCTATATTCAAGCTCAA
The DNA here is from genome assembly GCF_031307605.1 of Tribolium castaneum. Classification (NCBI taxonomy): domain Eukaryota; kingdom Metazoa; phylum Arthropoda; class Insecta; order Coleoptera; family Tenebrionidae; genus Tribolium; species Tribolium castaneum. Next base: position 18,825,713 of record NC_087399.1, read on the forward strand.
AAGAACAAATTACGTTATAGTTTTGACAAAAAAAATTATTTCGGACGACTACATATTTCGAAGTAAGCAAACTTTAATTGAACAAGTGCAAAAGCTAATACTTTGCTTTAAAATAACGATTTATGTGGTAATATGGTATTTTGCATCTGTCCTATAAAAGTTTACTCGTTTCGCTCCATTGAATCATTCGAAATAAATTATTTTGACACAACAACAAAAATAATTTTTTTGTTTAAACTGTAACATGTCGTTTTTATAAAACGAACTAAGACTTTAAATTTCGTCTCAAATAAATAATTTACGTTATAGTTTTGACCAGAACTGTTAGTTTCAAACGATTTTATGCCCCCAAACGAGAAAACTTTCACTAAACAGATGCCAAACGTCTTAGTTCGTTTTATAAAAACGACATGTTACAGTTTAAACAAAAAAATTATTTTCGTTGTTGTGTCAAAATAATTTATTTCGAATGATTCAATGGAGCGAAACGAGTAAACTTTTATAGGACAGATGCAAAATACCATATTACTACATAAATCGTTATTTTAAAGCAAAGTATTAGCTTTTGCACATGTTCAATTAAAGTTTGCTTACTTCGAAGTATGTAATCGTCCGAAATATTTTTTTTTGTCAAAACTATAACGTAATTTGTTCTTTTGAGCTTGAATATAGAGTTTTCATTACGTTTTATAGTAGTTTACTCTACTCTAAGCATAGAATCAAACAGAGTAATCCGCTTTTGTTAAAATTGATACATAATTTGCTCTTATTTTCGAGAATAAGACGTTTTCAATATACTTGATAAAATTTTTCTTGTTTATAGCAAGGAATCGTTTAAAATAAGCTGTATTTGCCTAAACTGATACGTAATTCGATATTTATGTATGAATACGAAGTTTTCAGTTTCTTTGACGTGAAATTTCTTGTTGCAAAAGGTAATACTTTGCTTTAAAACAACGCTTTATATGGTAATATGTGGTTTTGCATCTGCCCCATAAAAATTCATTAGTTTCGAATCATAATTTCGTTTGAAATAAACAGTGCTGGTCAAAACTTTAACGTAAATTATTTCTTTGAGACGAAATTTAAAGTTTTCATTAAGTTTTATACAAGTTTACTCTATTCTAAGTAAAGGAGTAATCAGGATAAATTGCTGTTATCTAGAGTAATATATAATTTGCAGTTTTTAGCCAGAATAAGACGTTTTTAATCTTTTTAATGTAAGTTTTCGTGTTCAAAACAAAGGATCGTCTAAAATAAACAGTTTTTGTCCAGACTGAAACGTAATTCGAATTTCAGTGCCTAAATAAGGGGTTTTCAGTTTCTTTGATGTAAGGTTTCTTGTTTGTAACAATGAATTAACAAAAATAATTGGTTTTTATCCAAATTGTGGCATGAATCAGCTATAAGACTATAACGCAAATCTTTTGTTTTGTGCTAAAATAAGACGTTTTTAGTCAGTTTGATATAAGTTTTCTTGTTCAAAGCAAAATATTGTCGAAAATCAACCGTTTTTGTCTAAACTGGTACAAAATTTGGTGGTTTGTGTCCGAATACAAAGTTTTCAGATTCTTTAATGTTAGGTTTGCTGCTTCTAACAAAGAATCAACGAAAATATTTTGTTTTAATACAAACTGCAATTTAAAATGTCTTTATAGGACAAATCATGATGTTTGGCATCTGTTTAATAAAAATTTACTCGTTTGGAAGCATGAATCATTCCAAATAAGCTATTCTCGTCGAAACTATAATGTAATTAGTATTTTGTGCTAGAATACAGCGTTTTTGTTAGATTTATTAACAATTTTGTCTATTTTAAGCAATGAAACGAATAGGATTAGCTGCCTTTATCCAAAGTGATACATAAATTGCTCTTTTATGCCAGATTAATACGTTTTTAGTCTGTTCGATGTAAGTTTTCTTGTTCAAAGCAAAAGATCGTCTAAAATAAGCCGTTTTTGTTTGAACTGATGAACAATTCAGACTGAGAGTCAACAAAAATAATTTGTTTTAATCCAAATTGATACTTTTTGACCCTATAAGAGTCCTATAAGAGTCCGAAATACGCCGTTCTCGTCAAGTCTATAACGTAATTCGTTTTTTTGTGTCAGAATACGACGTTTTCTGTCTGTTTAATATAATTTTTTAATAATAATAATAATAATAACAAAAATAATAATAATAATAATAATAAAAATAATATTAATAATAATAATAGTAATAATAATAATAATAATAATAATAATAATAATAATAATAATAATAATAATAATAATAATAATAATAGTAATAAAAGTAAGCTTAGTTTTTTAAGCAAAAATGAAGCTTATTTTGTGTGTTATATGAGCGTTTTCTCATTTCTATGCAAGAAATCATCTGTGATCTGTATTTTTAGGCAAGAAATTGTTTAAAATTAATAACTCATTTTAAAACTGGTATAAAAACATTTACTATACAAAAGTTAATAATAATAATAATAATAATAATAATAATAATAATAATAATAATAATAATAATAATAATAATAATAATAATAATAATAATAATAATAATAATAGTAATAATAATAATAAAAATAATAATAGTAGTAATAAAAGTAAGCTTAGTTTTCCAAGCAAAAATGAAGCTTATTTTGTGTGTTATATGAGCGTTTTCTCATTTCTATGCAAGAGATCATCTGTGATCTGTGTTTTTAGGCAAGAAATTGAATAAAATTATAACTCATTTTAAAACTGGTATAAAAACATTTATTATACAAAAGTTAATAATAATAATAATAATAATAATAATAATAATAATAATAATAATAATAATAATAATAATAATAATAATAGTAATAATAATAATAAAAATAATAGTAATAATAATAATAATAATAATAATAATAATAATAGTAGTAATAAAAGTAAGCTTAGTTTTCTAAGCAAAAATGAAGCTTATTTTGTGTTACATGAGCTTTTCTCATTTCTATGCAAAAGATCATGTGTGATCTGTGTTTTTAGGCAATCTAAGCCATTTGATAGTTTTTAGGCAAGAAATTGGCTAAAATTAATAAGTTAATAATAATAATAATAATAATAATAATAATAATAATAATAATAATAATAATAATAATAATATCAATAATAATAATAATAATAATAATAATAATAATAATAATAATAATAATAATAGTAATAGTAACAAAAGTAATAATAATAATAATACTTTTAATAAGGAAAAATGGAGCTTATTTTGTGTGTTACATGAGCGTTTTCTCATTTCTATGCAAAAGATCATGTGTGATCTGTGTTTTTAGGCAGTCTAAGCCATTTTATAGTTTTTAATATTTAACAAAAATTTGCTTTAAAATAAAATGTTTGAAAAACTGAAATTAAACTAAATTAATTGTGTCTAACACTTTAGTAGAGGAAAAAGGAGGAGACATAAAAGTCACTAAAGTCTTAGAGTTGTCTTTAGTCGTCATATTAATAACAATAACATTTATAATAACAATACTAGTAGTACTAAATTTGCTTATATGCAAGCGCTTAATTAAGGTAACAGTTTTTTTGTTTTTTGCTTATTTCTCGAAAACAGTTACTCCTATCAATTTTTACTTTTTCACCAAAATTGAAGGTGATAAAATTTCCTACAAAATAGTTATTTGCATTTTTCATGTAGAACTAACCATAAGCGAGATATAAGTTTGAAAATAATTAATAATTAAAAAAAAGTGTTTTAACAGAAAATGTCTTGTGATTTAAAATACACTTAATTTATTGGGTCCAATACTTTATTAGAAGAAAAAGGAGGTGACATAAAAGTCACTGAAGTCTTTAGAGTCGTTTTTAAATGCTGCATTTTTGTCTTAATCTCAAACATTGAAAACTGAATTACATTTTTGTTCAGTAACAGTTACAGTTTTTTTATTGGTTTTTTGCTTATATCTCGAAAACAGTTCCTCCTATCAAATTTTATCTTTCTTTCAAAATTAAAGCTGATAAAATTTCCAACAAAATAGTTATTTACATTTTTCTTGTAGGACCAAGCATAAACGAGTTATAGAGTTGGATATAAATAATATTTAACAAAAATTTGCTTTAAAATAAAATGCTTGATAAACCGGAATTAAACTAAATTAATTGTGTCTAACACTATAGTAGAGGAAAAAGGAGAAGACATAAAAGTTACTAAATGTTTCAGAGTCGTCTTTAGTCGTCATATTAATAACAATAACATTAATAATAATAATACTAATAGTACTAAATTTGCTTATATGCAAACGCTTAATTAAGGTAACAGTTTTTTGGTTTCTTGCTTATATCTCGAAAACAGTTACTCCAATCAATTTTTATCTTTTTTTCAAAATTAAAGCTGATAAAATTTCCTACAAAATAGTTATTTGCATTTTTTTGTAGGACCAACCATAAGCGAGTTTTAGAGTTGGATATAAATAATCTTTAACACAAATTTGCTTTAAAATATAATGTTTGAAAAACCGAAATTAAACTAAATTAAGACTAACACTTTAGTAGAGGAAAAAGGAGAAGACATAAAAGTAACCAAAGTCTTGAGAGTCGTTTTTAGTCGTCATATTAATAACAATAACATTAATATTAATAATACTAATATTATTAAATTTGCTTATACGCAAGCGCTTAATTAAGGTAACAGTTTTTTGGTTTCTTTATCTTTAACAAAAATTTGCTTCAAAATAAAATGTTTGAAAAACCGAAATTAAACTAAATTAATTGTGTCTAACACTTTAGTAGAGAAAAAAGAAGAAGACATAAAAGTCACCAAAGTCTTCACAGTTGTTTTTAGTACTAAATTTGCTTATATGCAAGCCCTTAATTAAGGTAACAGTTTTTTGGTTTCTTGCTTATATCTCGAAAACAGTTACTCCTATCAATTTTTATCTTTTCACTAAAATTAAAGCTGATAAAATTTCCTACAAAATAGTTATTTGCATTTCTTTTGTAAGACCAACCATAAGCGAGTTATAGAGTTGGATATAAATAATCTTCAACAAAAATTTGCTTTAAAATAAAATGTTTGAAAAACCAAAATTAAACTAAATTAATTGAGTCTAACACTTTAGTATAGGAAAAAGGAGAAGACATAAAAGTCACCAAAGTCTTCAGAGTCGTTTTTAGTCGTCATTTTAATAACAATAACATTAATAATAATAATACTAATAGTACTAAATTTGCTTATATGCAAGCGCTTTATTAAGGTAACAGTTTTTTGGTTTTTTGCTTATATCTCGAAAACAGTTACTCCTATCAATTTTTATCATTTTACTAAAATTAAAGCTGATAAAATTTCCTACAAAATAGTTATTTGCATTTTTCTTGTAGGACCAAGCATAAGCGATTTATAGAGATGGATATAAATAATATTTAACAAAAATTTGCTTTAAAATAAAATGTTTGAAAAACCAATATTAAACTAAATTAATTGGGTCTAACACTTTAGTAGAGGAAAAAAAAGACATAAAGTCACCAAAGTCTTCAGAGTTGTTTTTAGTACTAAATTTGCTTTTGTAGGAAATGTTATCAGCTTTAATTTTGAAAGAAAGATAAAAATTGATAGCAGTAACTGTTTTCGAGATATAAGTAAAAAACCAAAGTAAAAACTGTTACCGTTTCAGAACAAAAATGTAATTCAGTTTTCAATGTTTGAGACGAAGACGAAAATGCAGCATTTAAAATCGACTCTAAAGACTTCAGTGACTTATATGTCACCCCCTTTTTTTTCTAATAAAGTATTGGACCTAAAAAATTAAGTGTATTTTAAATCACAAGACATTTTCTGTTAAAGCACTTTTTTTTTAAATATTAATTATTTTCAATCTTATATCTCGCTTATGGTTAGTCCTACATAAAAAATGCAAATAACTATTTTGTAGGAAATTTTATCAGCTTGAATTTTAGTAATAAGATAAAAATTGATAGAAGTAACTGTTTTCGAGATATAAGCCAGAAACCAAAACACTGTTACCTTAATTAAGCGTTTACATATAAGCAAATTTAGTACTATTAGTATTATTATTATTAATGTTATTGTTATTAATATGACGATTAAAGGCAACTTTGAAACCTTTAGTGACTTTTATGTCTTCTTCTTTTTCCTCTACTAATGTGTTAGACACAATTAAATTAGTTTAATTTCAGTTTTTCAAACATTTTATTTTAAAGCAAATTTTTGTTAAATATTATTTATATCCAACTCTATAACCCGCTTATGGTTGGTCCTACAAGAAAAATGCAAATAACTATTTTGTAGGAAATTTTATCAGCTTTAATTTTGAAAAAAAAATAAAAATTGATAGGAGTAACTGTTTTCGAGATATAAGCAAAAAACCAATAAAAAAACTGTGACTGTTACTGAACCAAAAAGTAATTCAGTTTTCAATGTTTGAGACGAAGATGAAACTGCAGCATTTAAAAACGACTCTGAAGACTTCAGTGACTTTTATGTCACTTTCTTCTTTTTCTAATAAAGTATTAGACCCAATAAATTAAGTGTATTTTAAATCACAAGACATTTTCTGTTAAAGCACTTTTTCTTAAATATTAATTATTTTCAATCATATATCTCGCTAATTGTTAGTCTTACATGAAAAATGCAAATAACTATTTTGTAGGAAATTTTATCAGCTTTAATTTTAGTAAAAAGATAAAAATTGATAGGAGTAACTGTTTTCGAGATATAAGCAAGATACCAAAAAACTGTTACCTTAATAAAGCGCTTGCATATAAGCAAATTTAGTACTATTAGTATTATTATTATTAATGTTATTGTTATTAATATGACGATTAAAGACAACTTTGAAACCTTTAGTGACTTTTATGTCTTCTTCTTTTTCCTCTACTAATGTGTTAGACACAATTAAATTAGTTTAATTTCAGTTTTTCAAACATTTTATTTTAAAGCAAATTTTTCTTAAAGATTATTTATATCCAACTCTATAACTCGCTTATGGTTGGTCCTACAAAAAAAATGTTAAAAACTATTTTGTAGGAAATTTTATCAGCTTTAATTTTGAAGAAAAGATAAAAATTTATAGGAGTAACTGTTTTCGAGATATAAGCAAAAAACCAAAGTGAAAATTGTAACCGTTACTGAACAAAAATGTAATTCAGTTTTCAATGTTTGAGACGAAGACGAAAATGCAGCATTTAAAAACGACTCTGAAAACTTCAGTGACTTTTAAGTCACCTCCTTTTTTTTCTAATAAAGTATTGGACTCAATAAATTAAGTGGATTTTAAATCACAAGACATTTTCTGTTAAAGCACTTTTTTTTTAAATATTGATTATTTTCAAACTTACATCTCGCTTATGGTTAGTCCTACATGAAAAATGCAAATAACTATTTTGTTGGAAATTTTATCAGCTTTAATTTTAGTAAAAAGATAAAAATTGATAGGAGTAACTGTTTTCGAGATATAAGCAAGAAACCAAAAAACTGTTAACTTAATTAAGCGTTTGCATATAAGCAAATTTAGTACTATTAGTATTATTATTATTAATGTTATTGTTATTAATATGACGATTAATGACGACTCTGAAATTTTTAGTGACTTTTATGTCTTCTTCTTTTTCCTCTACTAAAGTGTTAGACACAATTAATTTAGTTTAATTTCAGTATTTCAAACATTTTATTTTAAAGCAAATTTTTGTTAAATATTATTTAAATCCATCTCTATAACTCGCTTATGCTTGGTCCTACAAGAAAAATGCAAATAACTATTTCGTAGGAAATTTTATCAGCTTTAATTTTAGTAAAAAGATAAGAATTGATAGGAGTAACTGTTTTCGAGATATAAGCAAAAAACCAAAAAACTGTTACCTTAATAAAGCGCTTGCATATAAGCAGATTTAGTACTATTAGTATTATTATTATTAATGTTATTGTTATTAATATGACGACTAAAAACGATTCTGAAGACTTTGGTGACTTTTATGTCTTTTTCTTTTTTCTCTACTAAAGTGTTAGACTCAATTAATTTAGTTTAATTTCGGTTTTTCAAACATTTTATTTAAAGCAAATTTTTGTTAAATATTATTTATATCCATCTCTATAACTCGCTTATGGTTGGTCCTACAAGAAAAATGCAAATAACTATTTTGTAGGAAGCTTTATCAGCTTTAATTTTAAAAGAAAGATAAAAATTGATAGGAGTAACTGTTTTCGAGATATAAGCAAAAAACCAATAAGAAAACTGTGACTGTTACTGAACAAAAATGTAATTCGGTTTTTAATGTTTGAGACGAAGACGAAACTGCAGCATTTAAAAACGACTCTGAAGACTTCAGTGACTTTTATGTCACTTCCTTTTTCTTCTAATATAGTATTGGACCCAATAAATTAAGTGTATTTTAAATCACAAGACATTTTCTGTTAAAGCACTTTTTTTTTAAATATTAATTATTTTCAATCATATATCTCGCTTATGGTTAGTCCTACATGAAAAATGCAAATAACTATTTTGTAGGAAATTTTATCAGCTTGAATTTTAGTAAAAAGATAAAAATTGATAGGAGTAACTGTTTTCGAGATATAAGCAAGAAACCAAAACACTGTTACCTTAATTAAGCGTTTGCATATAAGCAAATTTAGTACTATTAGTATTATTATTATTAATGTTATTGTTATTAATATGACAACTAAAGACAACTCTGAAACCTTTAGTGACTTTTGTCTTTTCCTTTTTTCTCTACTAAAGTGTTAGACACAGTTAAATTAGTTTAATTTCAGTTTTTCAAACATTTTATTTTAAAGCAAATTTTTGTTAAATATTATTTATATCCAACTCTATAACTCGCTTATGGTTGGTCCTACAAGAAAAATGCAAATAACTATTTTGTAGAATATTTTATCAGCTTTAATTTTGAAAGAAAGACAAAAATTCATAGGAGTAACTGTTTTCGAGATATAAGCAAGAAACCAAAAAACTGTTACCTTAATAAAGCGCTTGCATATAAGCAGATTTAGTACTATTAGTATTATTATTATTAATGTTATTGTTATTAATATGACGACTAAAAACGATTCTGAAGACTTTGGTGACTTTTATGTCTTTTTCTTTTTTCTCTACTAAAGTGTTAGACACAATTAATTTAGTTTAATTTCAGTATTTCAAACATTTTATTTTTAAGCAAGTTTTTGTTAAATATTATTTATATCCAACTTTATAACTCGCTTATGGTTGGTCCTACAAGAAAAATGCAAATAACTATTTTGTAGGAAATGTTATCAGCTTTAATTTTGAAAGAAAGATAAAAATTGATAGGAGTAACTGTTTTCGAGATATAAGCAAGAAACCAAAAAACTGTTAACTTAATTAAGCGTTTGCATATAAGCAAATTTAGTACTATTAGTATTATTATTATTAATGTTATTGTTATTAATATGACGTTTAAAGACGACTCTGAAATCTTTAGTGACTTTTATGTCTTCTTCTTTTTCCTCTACTAAAGTGTTAGACACAATTAATTTAGTTTAATTTCAGTATTTCAAACATTTTATTTTAAAGCAAATTTTTGTTAAATATTATTTAAATCCATCTCTATAACTCGCTTACTACTAAAGTGTTAGACACAATTAATTTAGTTTAATTTCAGTATTTCAAACATTTTATATTTAAGCAATTTATTTTTATCTTTCTTTCAAAATTAAAGCTGATAACATTTCCTACAAAATAGTTATTTGCATTTTTCTTGTAGGACCAACCATAAGCGAGTTATAAAGTTGGATATAAATAATATTTAACAAAAACTTGCTTAAAAATAAAATGTTTGAAATACTGAAATTAAACTAAATTAATTGTGTCTAACACTTTAGTAGAGAAAAAAGAAAAAGACATAAAAGTCACCAAAGTCTTCAGAATCGTTTTTAGAACCATAAGCGAGATATAAGTTTGAAAATAATTAATATTTAAAAAAAAAGTGCTTTAACAGAAAATGTCTTATGATTTAAAATACACTTAATTTATTGGGTCCAGTACTTTATTAGAAGAAAAAGGAGGTGACAGAAAGGTCACTGAAGTTTTTAGAGTCGTTTGTAAATGATGCATTTTCGTCTTCGTCTCAAACATTAAAAACTGAATTACATTTTTGTTCAGTAACTGTAACAGTTTTCACTTTGGTTTTTTGCTTATATCTCGAAAACATTTACTCTTATCAATTTTTATCTTTCTTTCAAAATTAAAGCTGATAAAATTTCCTACAAAATAGTTAAATGCATTTCTTTTGTAGGACCTACCGTAAGCGAGTTAAAGAGGTAGATATAAATAATCTTTAACAAAAATTTGCTTTAAAATTAAATGTTTGAAAAACTGAAATTAAACTAAATTAATTGTGTCTAACACTTTAGTAGAGGAAAAAGGAAAAACCATAAAAGTCACTAAATGTTTCAGAGTCGTCTTTAGTCGTCATATTAATAACAATAACATTAATAATAATAATACTAATAGTACTATATTTGCTTATATGCAAGCGCTTAATTAAGGTAACAGTTTTTTGGTTTCTTGCCTATATCTCGAAAACAGTTACTCCTATCAATATTTATCTTTTTACTAAAATTAAAGCTGATAAAATTTCCTACAAAATAGTTATTTGCATTTTTCATGTAGGACTAACCTTAAGCGAGATATAAGTTTGATAATAATTAATATTTAAAAAAAAAGTGCTTTAACAGAAAATGCCTTGTGATTTAAAATACAATAAAAACATTTACTATACAAAAGTTATAATCGGTTTTTAATAATAATAATAATAATAATAATAATAATAATAATAATAGCAATAAAAGTAATAATAATAATAATAATAATAATAATAATAATAATAATACTTATAATAATGAATTTCTTTCTAAATTATAGCTTAGTTTTTCTAAGGAAAAATGAAGCTTATTTTGTGTTATCTTAGCGTTTACTCATTTCTATGCAAGAGATCATCTGTGATCTGTGTTTTTAGGCAAGAAATTGTCTAAAATTAAAAACTCATTTTAAAACTGGTATAAAAACATTTACTATACAAAAGTTATAGTCGGTTTTTAATAATAATAATATTAATAATTGTTTTAATATTAATTTAGTTTAATTTCGGTTTTTCAAACATTTTATTTTATATCAAATGTTTGTTAAAGATTATTTATATCCAACTCTATAACTCGCTTATGGTTGGTCCTACAAAAAAAATGCTAAAAACTATTTTGTAGGAAATTTTATCAGCTTTAATTTTGAAGAAAAGATAAAAATTGATAGGCGTAACTGTTTTTGAGATATAAGCAAAAAACCAAAGTGAAAACTGTAACAGTTACTAAACAAAAATGTAATTCAGTATTTAATGTTTGAGACGAAGACGAAAATGCAGCATTTACTGTCACCTCCTTTTTTTTCTAATTAAGTATTGGACCCAATAAATTAAGTGTATTTTAAATCACAAGACATTTTCTGATAAAGCACATTTTTTTTAATTATTAATTATTTTCAAACTTATATCTTGCTTATGGTTAGTTCTACATAAAAAATGCAAATAACGATTTTGAAGGAAATTTTATCTGCTTTAATTTTGATGAAAAGGTAAAAATTGATAGGAGTAACTGTTTTCGAGATATAAGCAAACAACAAAAAAACTGTTACCTTAATTAAGCGCTTGCATATAAGCAAATTTAGTACTAATAGTATTGTTATTATTAATGTTATTGTTATTAATATGACGACTAAAGACGATTCTGAAGACTTTAGAGACTTTTATGTCTCCTCCTTTTTCCTCTACTAAAGTGTTAGTCACAATTAATTTAGTTTAATTTCGGTTTTTCAAACATTTTATTTTAAAGTAAATTTTTGTTTAATATTATTTATATCCAACTCTATAACTTGCTTATGCTTGGTCCTACAAGAAAAATGTAAATAACTATTTTGGTGTTTTTGAGATATAAGCAAAAAACCAAAGTGAAAACTGTTACAGTTACTGAATAAAAATGTAATTCAGTTTTCAATGTTTGAGACAAAGACGAATATGCAGCATTTAAAAACGACTCTGAAGACTTCAGTGACTTTTATGTCATCTCCTTTTTCTTCTAATAAAGTATTGGACCCAGTAAATTAAGTGTATTTTAAATCACAAGACATTTTCTGTTAAAGCACTTTTTTTTTAAATATTAATTATTTTCAAACTTATATCTCGCTTATGGTTAGTCCTACATAAAAAATGCAAATAAATATTTTGTAGGAAATTTTAACAGCTTTAATTTTAGTAAAAAGATAAAAATTGATAGGAGTAACTGTTTTCGAGATATAAGCAAGAAACTGTTACCTTAATTAAGCGCTTGCATATAAGCAAATTTAGTAATATTATTATTATTATTATTAATGTTATTGTTATTAATATGACGACTAAAAACGACTCTCAAGAATTTGATGACTTTTATGTCTTCTCCTTTTTCCTCTACTAAAGTGTTAGTCTCAATTTAGTTTAATTTCGGTTTTTCAAACATTTTATTTTAAAGCAAATTTTTGTTAAAGATTATTTATATCCAACTCTATAACTCGCTTATGGTTGGTCCTACAAAAAAATGCAAATAACTATTTTGTAAGAAATTTTATCAGCTTTAATTTTGAAAAAAAGATAAAAATTGATAAGAGTAACTGTTTTCGAGATATAAGCAAGAAGCCAAAAAACTGTTACCTTAATTAAGCGTTTGCATATAAGCAAATTTAGTACTATTAGTATTATTATTATTAATGTTATTGTTATTAATATGACGACTAAAGACGACTCTGAAACATTTAGTGACTTTTATGTCTTCTCCTTTTTCCTCTACTAAAGTGTTAGACACAATTAATTTAGTTTAATTCCGGTTTTTCAAGCATTTTATTTTAAAGCAAATTTTTGTTAAATATTATTTATATCCAACTCTATAACTCGTTTATGCTTGGTCCTACAAGAAAAATGTAAATAACTATTTTGTTAGAAATTTTATCAGCTTTAATTTTGAAAGAAAGATAAAATTTGATAGGAGTAACTGTTTTTGAGATATAAGCAAAAAACCAATAAGAAAACTGTAACTGTTACTGAACAAAAATGTAATTCAGTTTTCAATGTTTGAGACGAAGACAAAAATGCAGCATTTAAAAACGACTCTAAAGACTTCAGTGACTTTTATGTCACCTCCATTTTCTTCTAATAAAGTATTGGACCCAATAAATTACGTGTATTTTAAATCACAAGACATTTTCTGTTAAAACACTTTTTTTTAATTATTAATTATTTTCAAACTTATATCTCGCTTATGGTTAGTTCTACATGAAAAATGCAAATAACTATTTTGTAGGAAATTTTATCACCTTTATTTTTGGTAAAAAAGTAAAAATTGATAGGAGTTACTGTTTTCGAGATATAAGCAAAAAACAAAAAAACTGTTACCTTAAGTAAGCGCTTGCATATAAGCAAATTTAGTACTACTAGTATTGTTATTATAAATGTTATTGTTATTAATATGACGACTAAAGACAACTCTAAGACTTTAGTGACTTTTATGTCTCCTCCTTTTTCCTCTACTAAAGTGTTAGACACAATTAATTTAGTTTAATTTCAGTTTTTCAAACATTTTATTTTAAAGCAAATTTTTGTTAAATATTAAAAACTATAAAATGGCTTAGATTGCCTAAAAACACAGATCACACATGATCTTTTGCATAGAAATGAGAAAACGCTCATGTAACACACAAAATAAGCTTCATTTTTCCTTATTAAAAGTATTATTATTATTATTACTTATGTTACTATTACTATTATTATTATTATTATTATTATTATTATTATTACTATTATTTTTATTATTATTATTACTATTATTATTATTATTATTATTATTAATATTATTATTATTAAAAACCGATTATAACTTTTGTATAGTAAATATTTTTATACCAGTTTTAAAATGAGTTATTAATTTTAGACAATTTCTTGCCTAAAAACACAGATCACAGATGATCTCTTGCATAGAAATGAGAAAACGCTCAGATAACACAAAATAAGCATCATTTTTGCTTAGAAAAACTAAGCTTTAATTTAGAAAGAAATTCATTATTATAAGTATTTATATCATTATTATTATTATTATTATTATTATTATCTTTATTATTATTATTATTATTATTATTATTATTATTATTATTATTATTATTATTATTATTATTATTATTATTATTATTATTATTATTATTATTATTATTATTATTAATATTATTATTATTATTATTATTATTATCATTATTATTATTATTATTATTATTAACTTTTGTATAGTAAATGTTTTTATACCAGTTTTAAAATGAGTTATTAATTTTATTCAATTTCTTGCCTAAAAACACAGATCACAGATGATCTCTTGCATAGAAATGAGAAAACGCTCATATAACACACAAAATAAGCTTCATTTTTGCTTAGAAAACTAAGCTTACTTTTATTACTATTATTATTTTCATTATTATTATTATTAATATTATTATTATTATTACTATTATTATTATTATTATTATTATTATTATTATTATTATTATTATTATTATTATTATTGTTATTATTATTATTGTTAAAAACTTATATTAAACAGACAGAAAACGTCGTATTCTGACACAAAAAAACGAATTACGTTATAGACTTGACGAGAACAGCGTATCTCAGACTCTTATAGGACTCTTATAGGGTCAAAAAGTATCAGTTTGGATTAAAACAAATTATTTTTGTTGAGTCTCAGTCTGAATTGTTTATCAGTTCAAACAAAAACGGCTTATTTTAGACGATCTTTTGCTTTGGACAAGAAAACTTACATCGAACAGATTAAAAACGTATTAATCTGGCATAAAAGAGCAATTTATGTATCACTTTGGATAAAGGCAGCTAATCCTATTCGTTTCATTGCTCAAAATAGACAAAATTGTTAATAAATCTAACAAAAACCCTGTATTCTAGCACAAAATACTAATTACATTATAGTTTCGACGAGAATAGCTTATTTGGAATGATTCTATGCTTCCAAACGAGTAAATTTTTATTAAACAGATGCCAAACATCATGTTTTGTCCTATAAAGACATTTTATATTGCAGTTTGTATTAAAACAAAATATTTTCGTTGATTCTTTGTTAGAAGCAGCAAACCTAAGATTAAAAAATCTGAAAACTTTGTATTCGGACACAAACCACCGAATTTTGTATCAGTTTAGTCAAAAACGGTTGATTTTCGACAATATTTTGCTTTGAACAAGAAAACTTATATCAAACTGACTAAAAACGTCTTATTTTAGCACAAAACAAAAGATTTGCGTTATAGTCTTAACGAGAGCTGTTAATTTCAAACGGTTCTATGCTTTGAAACGAGTAAACTTTCACTGTACAGAGGAAAAACATCTTATTTCGCCTTTTAAAAACGTTTCATGCCACAGTTTGGATAAAAACCAATTATTTTCGTTAATTCATTGTTACAAACATGAAACCTTACATCAAAGTAACTGAAAACCCTTTATTCAGGCACAGAAATTCGAATTACGTTTCAGTCTGGACAAAAACTGCTTACTTTAGACGATCCTTTGTTTTGAATACAAAAACTTACATTAAAAAGAATAAAAACGTCTTATTCTGGCTGAAAACTGCAAATTATATATTACTCTAGATAAAAGCAATTTATCCTGATTACTCCTTTACTTAGAATAGAGTAAACTTGTATAAAACTTAATGAAAACTTTAAATTTCGTCTCAAAGAAATAATTTACGTTAAAGTTTTGACCAGCACTGTTTATTTCAAACGAAATTATGATTCGAAACTAATGAACTTTTATGGGGCAGATGCAAAACCACATATTATCATATAAAGCGTTGTTTTAAAGCAAATTATTACCTTTTGCAACAAGAAATTTCACGTCAAAGAAACTGAAAACATCGTATCCATGCACAAATATCGAATTACGTATCAGTTTAGGCAAATACAGCTTATTTTAAACGATTCCTTGCTATAAACAAGAAAAATTTTATCAAACATATTGAAAATGTCTTATTCTCGAAAATAAGAGCAAACTATGTATCAGTTTTAACAAAAGCGGATCACTCTGTTTGATTCTATGATTAGAGTAGAGTAAACTACTTTAAAACGTAATGAAAACTCTATATTCAAGCTCAAAAGAACAAATTACGTTATAGTTTTGACAAAAAAAAATTATTTCGGAGGACTACATACTTCGAAGTAAGCAAACTTTAATTGAACAAATGCAAAAGCTAATACTTTGCTTTAAAATAACGATTTATGTGGTAATATGGTATTTTGCATCTGTCCTATAAAAGTTTACTCGTTTCGCTCCATTGAATCATTCGAAATAAATTATTTTGACACAACAACAACGAAAATAATTTTTTTGTTTAAACTGTAACATGTCGTTTTTATAAAACGAACTAAGACGTTTGGCATCTGTTTAGTAAAAGTTTTCTCGTTTGGGGGCATAAAATCGTTTGAAACTAACAGTTCTGGTCAAAACTATAACGTAAATTATTTCTTTGAGACGAAATTTAAAGTTTTCATTAAGTTTTATACAAGTTTGCTCTATTCTAAGCAAAGGAGTAATCAGGATAAACTGCATTTATCCAAAGTAATACATAATTTGCAGTTTTGAGCCAGAATAAGACGATTTTAATCTTTTTAATATGTTTTCGTGTTCAAAAGAAAGAATCGTCTAAAATAAGCAATTTGTGTCCAGACTGAAACGTAATTTGATTTTCTGGGCCTGAATAAGAGGTTTTCAGTTTCTTTGATGTAAGGTTTCTTGTTTGTAACAATGAATAAACGAAAATCATTGGTTTTAATCCAAACTGTGACATAAATCGTTTTTTAAAGGCGAAATCAGACGTTTTGCCTCTGTTCAGTGAAAGTATACTGGTTTCAAAGCATAGAATCGTTTGAAATTAACAGTTCTCGTCAAGACTATAACGCAAATCTTTAAAGTGATACAAAGAAATAATTTACGTTATAGTTTTGACCAGAACTGTTAATTTCAAACGATTTTATGCCCCCAAACGAGAAAACTTTCTCTAAACAGATGCCAAACGTATTAGTTCGTTTTATAAAAGCGACTTATGTTACAGTTTAAACAAAAACAAATTATTTTCGTTGTTGTTGTGTCAAAATAATTTATTTCGAATGATTCAATGGAGCGAAGCGAGTAAACTTTTATAGGACATATGCAAAATACCATATTACCACATAAATCGTTATTTTAAAACAAAGTATTAGCTTTTGCACATGTTCAATTAAAGTTTGCTTACTTCGAAGTATGTAATCGTCCGAAATATTTTTTTTTGTCAAAACTATAACGTAATTTGTTCTTTTGAGCTTGAATATAGAGTTTTCATTACGTTTTATAGTAGTTTACTTTACTCTAAGCATAGAATCAAACAGAGTAATCCGCTTTTGTTAAAATTGATACATAATTTGCTCTTATTTTCGAGAATAAGACGTTTTCAATATACTTGATAAAATTTTTCTTGTTTATAGCAAGGAATCGTTTAAAATAAGCTGTATTTGCCTAAACTGATACGTAATTCGATATTTATGTATGAATACGAAGTTTTCAGTTTCTTTGACGTGAAATTTCTTGTTGCAAAAGGTAATACTTTGCTTTAAAACAACGCTTTATATGGTAATATGTGGTTTTGCATCTGCCCCATAAAAATTCATTAGTTTCGAATCATAATTTCGTTTGAAATAAACAGTGCTGGTCAAAACTTTAACGTAAATTATTTCTTTGAGACGAAATTTAAAGTTTTCATTAAGTTTTATACAAGTTTACTCTATTCTAAGTAAAGGAGTAATCAGGATAAATTGCTGTTATCTAGAGTAATGTATAATTTGCAGTTTTTAGCCAGAATAAGACGTTTTTAATCTTTTTAATGTAAGTTTTCGTGTTCAAAACAAAGGATCGTCTAAAATAAGCAGTTTTTGTCCAGACTGAAACGTAATTCGAATTTCTGTGCCTAAATAAGGGGTTTTCAGTTTCTTTGATGTAAGGTTTCTTGTTTGTAACAATGAATTAACAAAAATAATTGGTTTTTATCCAAATTGTGGCATGAATCAGCTTTAAGACTATAACGCAAATCTTTTGTTTTGTGCTAAAATAAGACGTTTTTAGTCAGTTTGATATAAGTTTTCTTGTTCAAAGCAAAATATTGTCGAAAATCAACCGTTTTTGTCTAAACTGGTACAAAATTTGGTGGTTTGTGTCCGAATACAAAGTTTTCAGATTCTTTAATGTTAGGTTTGCTGCTTCTAACAAAGAATCAACGAAAATATTTTGTTTTAATACAAATGCAATATAAAATGTCTTTATAGGACAAATCATGATGTTTGGCATCTGTTTAATAAAAATTTACTCGTTTGGAAGCATGAATCATTCCAAATAAGCTATTCTCGTCGAAACTATAATGTAATTAGTATTTTGTGCTAGAATACAGCGTTTTTGTTAGATTTATTAACAATTTTGTCTATTTTAAGCAATGAAACGAATAGGATTAGCTGCTTTTATCCAAAGTGATACATAAATTGCTCTTTTATGCCAGATTAATACGTTTTTAGTCTGTTCGATGTAAGTTTTCTTGTTCAAAGCAAAAGATCGTCGAAAATAAGCCGTTTTTGTTTGAACTAATGAACAATTCAGACTGAGAGTCAACAAAAATAATTTGTTTTAATCCAAATTGATACTTTTTGACCCTATAAGAGTCCTATAAGAGTCCGAAATACGCCGTTCTCGTCAAGTCTATAACGTAATTCGTTTTTTTGTGTCAGAATACGACGTTTTCTGTCTGTTTAATATAATTTTTTAATAATAATAATAATAATAACAATAATAATAATAATATTAATAAAAATAATATTAATAATAATAATAGTAATAATAATAATAATAATAATAATAATAATAATAGTAATAAAAGTAAGCTTAGTTTTTTAAGCAAAAATGGAGCTTATTTTGTGTGTTATATGAGCGTTTTCTCATTTCTATGCAAGAAATCATCTGTGATCTGTATTTTTAGGCAAGAAATTGTTTAAAATTAATAACTCATTTTAAAACTGGTATAAAAACATTTACTATACAAAAGTTAATAATAATAATAATAATAATAATAATAATAATAATAATAATAATAATAATAATAGTAATAATAATAATAAAAATAATAATAATAGTAATAAAAGTAAGCTTAGTTTTCCAAGCAAAAATGAAGCTTATTTTGTGTGTTATATGAGCGTTTTCTCATTTCTATGCAAGAGATCATCTGTGATCTGTGTTTTTAGGCAAGAAATTGAATAAAATTATAACTCATTTTAAAACTGGTATAAAAAAATTTACTATACAAAAGTTAATAATAATAATAATAATAATAATAATAATAATAATAATAATAATAATAATAATAGTAATAATAATAATAAAAATAATAGTAATAATAATAATAATAATAAAAATAATAATAATAGTAGTAATAAAAGTAAGCTTAGTTTTCTAAGCAAAAATGAAGCTTATTTTGTGTTACATGAGCTTTTCTCATTTCTATGCAAAAGATTATGTGTGATCTGTGTTTTTAGGCAATCTAAGCCATTTGATAGTTTTTAGGCAAGAAATTGGCTAAAATTAATAAGTTAATAATAATAATAATAATAATAATAATAATAATAATAATAATAATAATAATAATATCAATAATAATAATAATAATAATAGTAATAGTAACAAAAGTAATAATAATAATAATACTTTTAATAAGGAAAAATGGAGCTTATTTTGTGTGTTACATGAGCGTTTTCTCATTTCTATGCAAAAGATCATGTGTGATCTGTGTTTTTAGGCAATCTAAGCCATTTTATAGTTTTTAATATTTAACAAAAATTTGCTTTAAAATAAAATGTTTGAAAAACTGAAATTAAACTAAATTAATTGTGTCTAACACTTTAGTAGAGGAAAAAGGAGGAGACATAAAAGTCACTAAAGTCTTAGAGTTGTCTTTAGTCGTCATATTAATAACAATAACATTTATAATAACAATACTAGTAGTACTAAATTTGCTTATATGCAAGCGCTTAATTAAGGTAACAGTTTTTTTGTTTTTTGCTTATTTCTCGAAAACAGTTACTCCTATCAATTTTTACTTTTTCACCAAAATTGAAGGTGATAAAATTTCCTACAAAATAGTTATTTGCATTTTTCATGTAGAACTAACCATAAGCGAGATATAAGTTTGAAAATAATTAATAATTAAAAAAAAGTGTTTTAACAGAAAATGTCTTGTGATTTAAAATACACTTAATTTATTGGGTCCAATACTTTATTAGAAGAAAAAGGAGGTGACATAAAAGTCACTGAAGTCTTCAGAGTCGTTTTTAAATGCTGCATTTTTGTCTTAATCTCAAACATTGAAAACTGAATTACATTTTTGTTCAGTAACAGTTACAGTTTTCTTATTGGTTTTTTGCTTATATCTCGAAAACAGTTCCTCCTATCAAATTTTATCTTTCTTTCAAAATTAAAGCTGATAAAATTTCCAACAAAATAGTTATTTACATTTTTCTTGTAGGACCAAGCATAAACGAGTTATAGAGTTGGATATAAATAATATTTAACAAAAATTTGCTTTAAAATAAAATGCTTGATAAACCGGAATTAAACTAAATTAATTGTGTCTAACACTATAGTAGAGGAAAAAGGAGAAGACATAAAAGTCACTAAATGTTTCAGAGTCGTCTTTAGTCGTCATATTAATAACAATAACATTAATAATAATAATACTAATAGTACTAAATTTGCTTATATGCAAACGCTTAACTAAGGTAACAGTTTTTTAGTTTCTTGCTTATATCTCGAAAACAGTTACTCCAATCAATTTTTATCTTTTTTTCAAAATTAAAGCTGATAAAATTTCCTACAAAATAGTTATTTGCATTTTTTTGTAGGACCAACCATAAGCGAGTTTTAGAGTTGGATATAAATAATCTTTAACAAAAATTTGCTTTAAAATAAAATGTTTGAAAAACCGAAATTAAACTAAATTAATTGAGTCTAACACTTTAGTATAGGAAAAAGGAGAAGACATAAAAGTCACCAAAGTCTTCAGAGTCGTTTTTAGTCGTCATTTTAATAACAATAACATTAATAATAATAATACTAATAGTACTAAATTTGCTTATATGCAAGCGCTTTATTAAGGTAACAGTTTTTTGGTTTCTTGCTTATATCTCGAAAACAGTTACTCCTATCAATTTTTATCTTTTTACTAAAATTAAAGCTGATAAAATTTCCTACAAAATAGTTATTTGCATTTTTCTTGTAGGACCAAGCATAAGCGATTTATAGCGATGGATATAAATAATATTTAACAAAAATTTGCTTTAAAATAAAATGTTTGAAAAACCAATATTAAACTAAATTAATTGGGTCTAACACTTTAGTAGAGGAAAAAAAAGACATAAAGTCACCAAAGTCTTCAGAGTTGTTTTTAGTACTAAATTTGCTTATATGCAAGCGCTTAATTAACGTAACAGTTTTTTGGTTTCTTGCTTATATCTCGAAAACAGTTACTCCTATCAATTTTTATCCTTTTACTAAAATTAAAGCTGATAAAATTTCCTACAAAATAGTAATTTGCATTTTTCATGTAGGACTAACCATAAGCGAGATATAAGTTTGAAAATAACTAATATTTAAAAAAAAGTGCTTTAACAGAAAATGTCTTGTGATTTAAAATACACTTAATTTATTGGGTCCAATACTTTATTAGAAGAAAAAGGAGGTGACATGAAAGTCACTGAAGTCTTCAGAGTCGATTTTAAATGCTGCATTTTCGTCTTCGTCTCAAACATTGAAAACTGAATTACATTTTTGCTCAGTAACAGTTACAGTTTTCTTATTGGTTTTTTGCTTATATCTCGAAAACTGTTACTCCTATCAATTTTTATCTTTCTTTCAAAATTAAAGCTGATAAAATTTCCTACAAAATCGTTATTTGCATTTTTCTTGTAGGACCAACCATAAGCGAGTTATAGAGTTGGATATAAATAATCTTTAACAAAAATTTGCTTTAAAATAAAATGTTTGAAAAACCAATATTAAACTAAATTAATTGGGTCTAACACTTTAGTAGAGGAAAAAAAAGACATAAAGTCACCAAAGTCTTCAGAGTTGTTTTTAGTACTAAATTTGCTTATATAAACAAGCGCTTAATTAACGTAACAGTTTTTTGGTTTCTGGCTTATATCTCGAAAACAGTTACTCCTATCAATTTTTATCTTTCTACTAAAATTAAAGCTGATAAAATTTCCCACAAAATAGTAATTTGCATTTTTCATGTAGGACTAACCATAAGCGAGATATAAGTTTGAAAATAATTAATATTTAAAAAAAAAGTGTTTTAACAGAAAATGTCTTGGGATTTAAAATACACTTAATTTATTGGGTCCAATACTTTATTAGAAGAAAAAGGAGGTGACATAAAAGTCACTGAAGTCTTCAGAGTCGATTTTAAATGCTGCATTTTCGTCTTCGTCTCAAACATTGAAAACTGAATTACATTTTTGTTCAGTAACAGTTACAGTTTTCTTATTGGTTTTTTGCTTATATCTCGAAAACTGTTACTCCTATCAATTTTTATCTTTCTTTCAAAATTGAAGCTGATAAAATTTCCAACAAAATCGTTATTTGCATTTTTCTTGTAGCTGATAAAATTTCCTACAAAATAGTAATTTGCATTTTTCATGTAGGACTAACCATAAGCGAGATATAAGTTTGAAAATAATTAATATTTAAAAAAAGTGCTTTAACAGAAAATGTCTTCTGATTTAAAATACACTTAATTTATTGGGTCCAATACTTTATTAGAAGAAAAAGGAGGTGACATAAAAGTCACTGAAGTTTTCAGAGTCGTTTTTAAATGCTGCATTTTCGTCTTCGTCTCAAACATTGAAAACTGAATTACATTTTTGTTCAGTAACGGTTACAATTTTCACTTTGGTTTTTTGCTTATATCTCGAAAACAGTTACTCCTATAAATTTTTATCTTTTCTTCAAAATTAAAGCTGATAAAATTTCCTACAAAATAGTTTTTAACATTTTTTTTGTAGGACCAACCATAAGCGAGTTATAGAGTTGGATATAAATAATCTTTAA
Source organism: Tribolium castaneum (assembly GCF_031307605.1). Lineage (NCBI taxonomy): Eukaryota > Metazoa > Arthropoda > Insecta > Coleoptera > Tenebrionidae > Tribolium > Tribolium castaneum. Next base: position 18,848,914 of record NC_087399.1, read on the forward strand.
GAAAAATTTGCTTTAAAATAAAATGTTTGAAAAACTGAAATTAAACTAATTTAATTGTGTCTAACACATTAGTAGAGGAAAAAGAAGAAGACATAAAAGTCACTAAAGGTTTCAAAGTTGTCTTTAATCGTCATATTAATAACAATAACATTAATAATAATAATACTAATAGTACTAAATTTGCTTATATGCAAGCGCTTTATTAAGGTAACAGTTTTTTGGTTTCTTGCTTATATCTCGAAAACAGTTACTCCTATCAATTTTTATCTTTTTACTAAAATTAAAGCTGATAAAATTTCCTACAAAATAGTTATTTGCATTTTTCATGTAAGACTAACAATTAGCGAGATATATGATTGAAAATAATTAATATTTAAAAAAAAGTGCTTTAACAGAAAATGTCTTGTGATTTAAAATACACTTAATTTATTGGGTCTAATACTTTATTAGAAGAAGAAGAAAGTGACATAAAAGTCACTGAAGTCTTCAGAGTTGTTTTTAAATGCTGCAGTTTCATCTTCGTCTCAAACATTGAAAACTGAATTACATTTTGGTTCAGTAACAGTCACAGTTTTCTTATTGGTTTTTTGCTTATATCTCGAAAACAGTTACTCCTATCAATTTTTATTTTTTTTTCAAAATTAAAGCTGATAAAATTTCCTACAAAATAGTTATTTGCATTTTTCTTGTAGGACCAACCATAAGCGGGTTATAGAGTTGGATATAAATAATATTTAACAAAAATTTGCTTTAAAATAGAATGTTTGAAAAACTGAAATTAAACTAATTTAATTGTGTCTAACACATTAGTAGAGGAAAAAGAAGAAGACATAAAAGTCACTAAAGGTTTCAAAGTTGTTTTTAATCGTCATATTAATAACAATAACATTAATAATAATAATGCTAATAGTACTAAATTTGCTTATATGCAAACGCTTAATTAAGGTAACAGTGTTTTGGTTTCTGGCTTATATCTCGAAAACAGTTACTCCTATCAATTTTTATCTTTTTACTAAAATTCAAGCTGATAAAATTTCCTACAAAATAGTTATTTGCATTTTTTATGTAGGACTAACCATAAGCGAGATATAAGATTGAAAATAATTAATATTTAAAAAAAAAGTGCTTTAACAGAAAATGTCTTGTGATTTAAAATACACTTAATTTTTTAGGTCCAATACTTTATTAGAAAAAAAAGAGGGTGACATATAAGTCACTGAAGTCTTCAGAGTCGATTTTAAATGCTGCATTTTCGTCTTCGTCTCAAACATTGAAAACTGAATTACATTTTTGTTCTGAAACGGTAACAGTTTTTACTTTGGTTTTTTACTTATATCTCGAAAACAGTTACTGCTATCAATTTTTATCTTTCTTTCAAAATTAAAGCTGATAACATTTCCTACAAAATAGTTATTTGCATTTTTCTTGTAGGACCAACCATAAGCGAGTTATAAAGTTGGATATAAATAATATTTAACAAAAACTTGCTTAAAAATAAAATGTTTGAAATACTGAAATTAAACTAAATTAATTGTGTCTAACACTTTAGTAGAGAAAAAAGAAAAAGACATAAAAGTCACCAAAGTCTTCAGAATCGTTTTTAGTCGTCATATTAATAACAATAACATTAATAATAATAATACTAATAGTACTAAATCTGCTTATATGCAAGCGCTTTATTAAGGTAACAGTTTTTTGGTTTCTTGCTTATATCTCGAAAACAGTTACTCCTATCAATTTTTATCTTTTTACTAAAATTAAAGCTGATAAAATTTCCTACGAAATAGTTATTTGCATTTTTCTTGTAGGAACAAGCATAAGCGAGTTATAGAGATGGATTTAAATAATATTTAACAAAAATTTGCTTTAAAATAAAATGTTTGAAATACTGAAATTAAACTAAATTAATTGTGTCTAACACTTTAGTAGAGGAAAAAGAAGAAGACATAAAAGCACTAAAGATTTTAGAGTCGTCTTTAATCGTCATATTAATAACAATAACATTAATAATAATAATACTAATAGTACTAAATTTGCTTATATGCAAACGCTTAATTAAGTTAACAGTTTTTTGGTTTCTTGCTTATATCTCGAAAACAGTTACTCCTATCAATTTTTATCTTTTTACTAAAATTAAAGCTGATAAAATTTCCAACAAAATAGTTATTTGCATTTTTCATGTAGGACTAACCATAAGCGAGATGTAAGTTTGAAAATAATCAATATTTAAAAAAAAAGTGCTTTAACAGAAAATGTCTTGTGATTTAAAATACACTTAATTTATTGAGTCCAATACTTTATTAGAAAAAAAAAGGAGGTGACTTAAAAGTCACTGAAGTTTTCAGAGTCGTTTTTAAATGCTGCATTTTCGTCTTCGTCTCAAACATTGAAAACTGAATTACATTTTTGTTCAGTAACGGTTACAATTTTCACTTTGGTTTTTTGCTTATATCTCGAAAACAGTTACTCCTATAAATTTTTATCTCTTCTTCAAAATTAAAGCTGATAAAATTTCCTACAAAATAGTTTTTAACATTTTTTTTGTAGGACCAACCATAAGCGAGTTATAGAGTTGGATATAAATAATCTTTAAGAAAAATTTGCTTTAAAATAAAATGTTTGAAAAACTGAAATTAAACTAATTTAATTGTGTCTAACACATTAGTAGAGGAAAAAGAAGAAGACATAAAAGTCACTAAAGGTTTCAAAGTTGTCTTTAATCGTCATATTAATAACAATAACATTAATAATAATAATACTAATAGTACTAAATTTGCTTATATGCAAGCGCTTTATTAAGGTAACAGTTTTTTGGTTTCTTGCTTATATCTCGAAAACAGTTACTCCTATCAATTTTTATCTTTTTACTAAAATTAAAGCTGATAAAATTTCCTACAAAATAGTTATTTGCATTTTTCATGTAAGACTAACAATTAGCGAGATATATGATTGAAAATAATTAATATTTAAAAAAAAGTGCTTTAACAGAAAATGTCTTGTGATTTAAAATACACTTAATTTATTGGGTCTAATACTTTATTAGAAGAAGAAGAAAGTGACATAAAAGTCACTGAAGTCTTCAGAGTCGTTTTTAAATGCTGCAGTTTCATCTTCGTCTCAAACATTGAAAACTGAATTACATTTTGGTTCAGTAACAGTCACAGTTTTCTTATTGGTTTTTTGCTTATATCTCGAAAACAGTTACTCCTATCAATTTTTATTTTTTTTTCAAAATTAAAGCTGATAAAATTTCCTACAAAATAGTTATTTGCATTTTTCTTGTAGGACCAACCATAAGCGGGTTATAGAGTTGGATATAAATAATATTTAACAAAAATTTGCTTTAAAATAAAATGTTTGAAAAACTGAAATTAAACTAATTTAATTGTGTCTAACACATTAGTAGAGGAAAAAGAAGAAGACATAAAAGTCACTAAAGGTTTCAAAGTTGTCTTTAATCGTCATATTAATAACAATAACATTAATAATAATAATACTAATAGTACTAAATTTGCTTATATGCAAACGCTTAATTAAGGTAACAGTGTTTTGGTTTCTGGCTTATATCTCGAAAACAGTTACTCCTATCAATTTTTATCTTTTTACTAAAATTCAAGCTGATAAAATTTCCTACAAAATAGTTATTTGCATTTTTTATGTAGGACTAACCATAAGCGAGATATAAGATTGAAAATAATTAATATTTAAAAAAAAAGTGCTTTAACAGAAAATGTCTTGTGATTTAAAATACACTTAATTTTTTAGGTCCAATACTTTATTAGAAAAAAAAGGGGGTGATATATAAGTCACTGAAGTCTTCAGAGTCGATTTTAAATGCTGCATTTTCGTCTTCGTCTCAAACATTGAAAACTGAATTACATTTTTGTTCTGAAACGGTAACAGTTTTTACTTTGGTTTTTTACTTATATCTCGAAAACAGTTACTGCTATCAATTTTTATCTTTTTTTTAAAATTAAAGCTGATAACATTTCCTACAAAATAGTTATTTGCATTTTTCTTGTAGGACCAACCATAAGCGAGTTATAAAGTTGGATATAAATAATATTTAACAAAAACTTGCTTAAAAATAAAATGTTTGAAATACTGAAATTAAACTAAATTAATTGTGTCTAACACTTTAGTAGAGAAAAAAGAAAAAGACATAAAAGTCACCAAAGTCTTCAGAATCGTTTTTAGTCGTCATATTAATAACAATAACATTAATAATAATAATACTAATAGTACTAAATCTGCTTATATGCAAGCGCTTTATTAAGGTAACAGTTTTTTGGTTTCTTGCTTATATCTCGAAAACAGTTACTTCTATCAATTTTTATCTTTTTACTAAAATTAAAGCTGATAAAATTTCCTACGAAATAGTTATTTGCATTTTTCTTGTAGGACCAAGCATAAGCGAGTTATAGAGATGGATTTAAATAATATTTAACAAAAATTTGCTTTAAAATAAAATGTTTGAAATACTGAAATTAAACTAAATTAATTGTGCCTAACACTTTAGTAGAGGAAAAAGAAGAAGACATAAAAGTCACTAAAGATTTCAGAGTCGTCTTTAATCGTCATATTAATAACAATAACATTAATAATAATAATACTAATAGTACTAAATTTGCTTATATGCAAACGCTTAATTAAGTTAATAGTTTTTTAGTTTCTTGCTTATATCTCGAAAACAGTTACTCCTATCAATTTTTATCTTTTTACTAAAATTAAAGCTGATAAAATTTCCAACAAAATAGTTATTTGCATTTTTCATGTAGGACTAACCATAAGCGAGATATAAGTTTGAAAATAATTAATATTTAAAAAAAAATGTGCTTTAACAAAAAATGTCTTGTGATTTAAAATCACGCTTATGGTTAGTCCTACATGAAAAATGCAAACAACTGTTTTGTAGGAAATTTTATCAGCTTTAATTTTAGTGAAAAGATAAAAATTGATAGGAGTAACTGTTTTCGAGATATAAGCAAGAAACCAAAAAACTGTTACTTTAATTAAGGGCTTGCATATAAGCAAATTTAGTACTAAAAACAACTCTGAAGACTTTGGTAACTTTTATGTCTTCTCCTTTTTCTTCTACTAAAGTGTTAGACGCAATTAATTTAGTTTAATTTCGGTTTTTCAAACATTTTATTTTAAAGCAAATTTTTGTTAAAGATTATTTATATCCAACTCTATAACTCGCTTATGGTTGGTCCTACAAAAAAAAATGCTAAAAACTATTTTGTAGGAAATTTTATCAGCTTTAATTTTGAAGAAAGGATAAAAATTTATAGGAGTCACTGTTTTCGAGAGATAAGCAAAAAACCAAAGTAGAAATTGTAACCGTTACTGAACAAAAATGTAATTCAGTTTTCAATGTTTGAGACGAAGACGAAAATGCAGCATTTAAAAACGACTCTGAAAACTTCAGTGACTTTTAAGTCACCTCCTTTTTTTTCTAATAAAGTATTGGACTCAATAAATTAAGTGTATTTTAAATCACAAGACATTTTCTGTTAAAGCACTTTTTTTTTAAATATTGATTATTTTCAAACTTACATCTCGCTTATGGTTAGTCCTACATGAAAAATGTAAATAACTACTTTGTTGGAAATTTTATCAGCTTTAATTTTAGTAAAAAGATAAAAATTGATAGGAGTAACTGTTTTCGAGATATAAGCAAGAAACCAAAAAACTATTAATTTAATTAAGCGTTTGCATATAAGCAAATTTAGTACTATTAGTATTATTATTATTAATGTTATTGTTATTAATATGACGATTAAAGACGACTCTGAAATCTTTAGTGACTTTTATGGCTTCTTCTTTTTCCTCTACTAAAGTGTTAGACACAATTAATTTAGTTTAATTTCAGTATTTCAAACATTTTATTTTAAAGCAAATTTTTGTTAAATATTATTTAAATCCATCTCTATAACTCGCTTATGCTTGGTCCTACAAGAAAAATGCAAATAACTATTTCGTAGGAAATTTTATCAGCTTTAATTTTAGTAAAAAGATAAAAATTGATAGGAGTAACTGTTTTCGAGATATAAGCAAGAAACCAAAAAACTGTTACCTTAATAAAGCGCTTGCATATAAGCAGATTTAGTACTATTAGTATTATTATTATTAATGTTATTGTTATTAATATGACGACTAAAAACGATTCTAAAGACTTTGGTGACTTTTATGTCTTTTTCTTTTTTCTCTACTAAAGTGTTAGACTCAATTAATTTAGTTTAATTTCGGTTTTTCAAACATTTTATTTAAAGCAAATTTTTGTTAAATATTATTTATATCCAACTCTATAACTCGCTTATGGTTGGTCCTACAAGAAAAATGCAAATAACTATTTTGTAGGAAGCTTTATCAGCTTTAATTTTAAAAGAAAGATAAAAATTAATAGGAGTAACTGTTTTCGAGATATAAGCAAAAAACCAATAAGAAAACTGTGACTGTTACTGAACAAAAATGTAATTCGGTTTTTAATGTTTGAGACGAAGACGAAACTGCAGCATTTAAAGACGACTCTGAAAACTTCAGTGACTTTTATGTCACTTCCTTTTTCTTCTAATATAGTATTGGACTCAATAAATTAAGTGTATTTTAAATCACAAGACATTTTCTGTTAAAGCACTTTTTTTTTAAATATTAATTATTTTCAATCATATATCTCGCTTATGGTTAGTCCTACATGAAAAATGCAAATAACTATTTTGTAGGAAATTTTATCAGCTTGAATTTTAGTAAAAAGATAAAAATTGATAGGAGTAACTGTTTTCGAGATATAAGCAAGAAACCAAAACACTGTTACCTTAATTAAGCGTTTGCATATAAGCAAATTTAGTACTATTAGTATTATTATTATTAATGTTATTGTTATTAATATGACAACTAAAGACAACTCTGAAACCTTTAGTGACTTTTATGTCTTTTCCTTTTTTCTCTACTAAAGTGTTAGACACAGTTAAATTAGTTAAATTTCAGTTTTTCAAACATTTTATTTTAAAGCAAATTTTTGTTAAATATTATTTATATCCAACTCTATAACTCGCTTATGGTTGGTCCTACAAGAAAAATGCAAATAACTATTTTGTAGAATATTTTATCAGCTTTAATTATGAAAGAAAGACAAAAATTTATAGGAGTAACTGTTTTCGAGATATAAGCAAGAAACCAAAAAACTGTTACCTTAATAAAGCGCTTGCATATAAGCAGATTTAGTACTATTAGTATTATTATTATTAATGTTATTGTTATTAATATGACGACTAAAAACGATTCTGAAGACTTTGGTGACTTTTATGTCTTTTTCTTTTTTCTCTACTAAAGTGTTAGACACAATTAATTTAGTTTAATTTCAGTATTTCAAACATTTTATTTTTAAGCAAGTTTTTGTTAAATATTATTTATATCCAACTTTATAACTCGCTTATGGTTGGTCCTACAAGAAAAATGCAAATAACTATTTTGTAGGAAATGTTATCAGCTTTAATTTTGAAAGAAAGATAAAAATTGATAGCAGTAACTGTTTTCGTGATATAAGTAAAAAACCAAAGTAAAAACTGTTACCGTTTCAGAACAAAAATGTAATTCAGTTTTCAATGTTTGAGACGAAGACGAAAATGCAGCATTTAAAATCGACTCTGAAGACTTCAGTGACTTATATGTCACCCCCTTTTTTTTCTAATAAAGTATTGGACCTAAAAAATTAAGTGTATTTTAAATCACAAGACATTTTCTGTTAAAGAACTTTTTTTTTAAATATTAATTATTTTCAATCATATATCTCGCTTATGGTTAGTCCTACATGAAAAATGCAAATAACTATTTTGTAGGAAGCTTTATCAGCTTTAATTTTAAAAGAAAGATAAAAATTGATAGGAGTAACTGTTTTCGAGATATAAGCAAAAAACCAATAAGAAAACTGTGACTGTTACTGAACAAAAATGTAATTCGGTTTTTAATGTTTGAGACGAAGACGAAACTGCAGCATTTAAAAACGACTCTGAAGACTTCAGTGACTTTTATGTCACTTCCTTTTTCTTCTAATATAGTATTGGACCCAATAAATTAAGTGTATTTTAAATCACAAGACATTTTCTGTTAAAGAACTTTTTTTTTAAATATTAATTATTTTCAATCATATATCTCGCTTATGGTTAGTCCTACATGAAAAATGCAAATAACTATTTTGAAGGAAATTTTATCAGCTTGAATTTTAGTAAAAAGATAAAAATTGATAGGAGTAACTGTTTTCGAGATATAAGCCAGAAACCAAAACACTGATACCTTAATTAAGCGTTTGCATATAAGCAAATTTAGTACTATTAGTATTATTATTATTAATGTTATTGTTATTAATATGACGATTAAAGACAACTTTGAAACCTTTAGTGACTTTTATGTTTTTTTCTTTTTTCTCTACTAAAGTGTTAGACACAGTTAAATTAGTTAAATTTCAGTTTTTCAAACATTTTATTTTAAAGCAAATTTTTGTTAAATATTATTTATATCCAACTCTATAACTCGCTTATGGTTGGTCCTACAAGAAAAATGCAAATAACTATTTTGTAGAATATTTTATCAGCTTTAATTATGAAAGAAAGACAAAAATTTATAGGAGTAACTGTTTTCGAGATATAAGCAAGAAACCAAAAAACTGTTACCTTAATAAAGCGCTTGCATATAAGCAGATTTAGTACTATTAGTATTATTATTATTAATGTTATTGTTATTAATATGACGACTAAAAACGATTCTGAAGACTTTGGTGACTTTTATGTCTTTTTCTTTTTTCTCTACTAAAGTGTTAGACACAATTAATTTAGTTTAATTTCAGTATTTCAAACATTTTATTTTTAAGCAAGTTTTTGTTAAATATTATTTATATCCAACTTTATAACTCGCTTATGGTTGGTCCTACAAGAAAAATGCAAATAACTATTTTGTAGGAAATGTTATCAGCTTTAATTTTGAAAGAAAGATAAAAATTGATAGCAGTAACTGTTTTCGTGATATAAGTAAAAAACCAAAGTAAAAACTGTTACCGTTTCAGAACAAAAATGTAATTCAGTTTTCAATGTTTGAGACGAAGACGAAAATGCAGCATTTAAAATCGACTCTGAAGACTTCAGTGACTTATATGTCACCCCCTTTTTTTTCTAATAAAGTATTGGACCTAAAAAATTAAGTGTATTTTAAATCACAAGACATTTTCTGTTAAAGAACTTTTTTTTTAAATATTAATTATTTTCAATCATATATCTCGCTTATGGTTAGTCCTACATGAAAAATGCAAATAACTATTTTGTAGGAAGCTTTATCAGCTTTAATTTTAAAAGAAAGATAAAAATTGATAGGAGTAACTGTTTTCGAGATATAAGCAAAAAACCAATAAGAAAACTGTGACTGTTACTGAACAAAAATGTAATTCGGTTTTTAATGTTTGAGACGAAGACGAAACTGCAGCATTTAAAAACGACTCTGAAGACTTCAGTGACTTTTATGTCACTTCCTTTTTCTTCTAATATAGTATTGGACCCAATAAATTAAGTGTATTTTAAATCACAAGACATTTTCTGTTAAAGAACTTTTTTTTTAAATATTAATTATTTTCAATCATATATCTCGCTTATGGTTAGTCCTACATGAAAAATGCAAATAACTATTTTGAAGGAAATTTTATCAGCTTGAATTTTAGTAAAAAGATAAAAATTGATAGGAGTAACTGTTTTCGAGATATAAGCCAGAAACCAAAACACTGTTACCTTAATTAAGCGTTTGCATATAAGCAAATTTAGTACTATTAGTATTATTATTATTAATGTTATTGTTATTAATATGACGATTAAAGACAACTTTGAAACCTTTAGTGACTTTTATGTTTTTTTCTTTTTTCTCTACTAAAGTGTTAGACACAATTAATTTAGTTTAATTTCAGTATTTCAAACATTTTATTTTTAAGCAAGTTTTTGTTAAATATTATTTATATCCAACTTTATAACTCGCTTATGGTTGGTCCTACAAGAAAAATGCAAATAACTATTTTGTAGGAAATGTTATCAGCTTTAATTTTGAAAGAAAGATAAAAATTGATAGCAGTAACTGTTTTCGAGATATAAGTAAAAAACCAAAGTAAAAACTGCTACCGTTTCAGAACAAAAATGTAATTCAGTTTTCAATGTTTGAGACGAAGACGAAAATGCAGCATTTAAAATCGACTCTGAAGACTTCAGTGACTTATATGTCACCCCCTTTTTTTTCTAATAAAGTATTGGACCTAAAAAATTAAGTGTATTTTAAATCACAAGACATTTTCTGTTAAAGCACTTTTTTTTTAAATATTAATTATTTTCAATCTTATATCTCGCTTATGGTTAGTCCTACATAAAAAATGCAAATAACTATTTTGTAGGAAATTTTATCAGCTTGAATTTTAGTAAAAAGATAAAAATTGATAGGAGTAACTGTTTTCGAGATATAAGCCAGAAACCAAAACACTGTTACCTTAATTAAGCGTTTGCATATAAGCAAATTTAGTACTATTAGTATTATTATTATTAATGTTATTGTTATTAATATGACGATTAAAGACAACTTTGAAACCTTTAGTGACTTTTATGTCTTCTTCTTTTTCTTCTACTAATGTGTTAGACACAATTAAATTAGTTTAATTTCAGTTTTTCAAACATTTTATTTTAAAGCAAATTTTTGTTAAATATTATTTATATCCAACTCTATAACCCGCTTATGGTTGGTCCTACAAGAAAAATGCAAATAACTATTTTGTAGGAAATTTTATCAGCTTTAATTTTGAAAAAAAAATAAAAATTGATAGGAGTAACTGTTTTCGAGATATAAGCAAAAAACCAATAAGAAAACTGTGACTGTTACTGAACCAAAATGTAATTCAGTTTTCAATGTTTGAGACGAAGATGAAACTGCAGCATTTAAAAACGACTCTGAAGACTTCAGTGACTTTTATGTCACTTTCTTCTTCTTCTAATAAAGTATTAGACCCAATAAATTAAGTGTATTTTAAATCACAAGACATTTTCTGTTAAAGCACTTTTTTTTAAATATTAATTATTTTCAATCATATATCTCGCTAATTGTTAGTCTTACATGAAAAATGCAAATAACTATTTTGTAGGAAATTTTATCAGCTTTAATTTTAGTAAAAAGATAAAAATTGATAGGAGTAACTGTTTTCGAGATATAAGCCAGAAACCAAAACACTGTTACCTTAATTAAGCGTTTGCATATAAGCAAATTTAGTACTATTAGTATTATTATTATTATTAATGTTATTGTTATTAATATGACGATTAAAGACAACTTTGAAACCTTTAGTGACTTTTATGTCTTCTTCTTTTTCCTCTACTAATGTGTTAGACACAATTAAATTAGTTTAATTTCAGTTTTTCAAACATTTTATTTTAAAGCAAATTTTTCTTAAAGATTATTTATATCCAACTCTATAACTCGCTTATGGTTGGTCCTACAAAAAAAATGTTAAAAACTATTTTGTAGGAAATTTTATCAGCTTTAATTTTGAAAAAAAGATAAAAATTTATAGGAGTAACTGTTTTCGAGATATAAGCAAAAAACCAAAGTGAAAATTGTAACCGTTACTGAACAAAAATGTAATTCAGTTTTCAATGTTTGAGACGAAGACGAAAATGCAGCATTTAAAAACGATTCTGAAAACTTCAGTGACTTTTAAGTCACCTCCTTTTTTTTCTAATAAAGTATTGGACTCAATAAATTAAGTGTATTTTAAATCACAAGACATTTTCTGTTAAAGCACTTTTTTTTTAAATATTGATTATTTTCAAACTTACATCTCGCTTATGGTTAGTCCTACATGAAAAATGCAAATAACTATTTTGTTGGAAATTTTATCAGCTTTAATTTTAGTAAAAAGATAAAAATTGATAGGAGTAACTGTTTTCGAGATATAAGCAAGAAACCAAAAAACTGTTAACTTAATTAAGCGTTTGCATATAAGCAAATTTAGTACTATTAGTGTTATTATTATTAATGTTATTGTTATTAATATGACGATTAAAGACGACTCTGAAATTTTTAGTGAATTTTATGTCTTCTTCTTTTTCCTCTACTAAAGTGTTAGACACAATTAATTTAGTTTAATTTCAGTATTTCAAACATTTTATTTTAAAGCAAATTTTTGTTAAATATTATTTAAATCCATCTCTATAACTCGCTTATGCTTGGTCCTACAAGAAAAATGCAAATAACTATTTCGTAGGAAATTTTATCAGCTTTAATTTTAGTAAAAAGATAAGAATTGATAGGAGTAACTGTTTTCGAGATATAAGCAAGAAACCAAAAAACTGTTACCTTAATAAAGCGCTTGCATATAAGCAGATTTAGTACTATTAGTATTATTATTATTAATGTTATTGTTATTAATATGACGACTAAAAACGATTCTGAAGACTTTGGTGACTTTTATGTCTTTTTCTTTTTTCTCTACTAAAGTGTTAGACTCAATTAATTTAGTTTAATTTCGGTTTTTCAAACATTTTATTTAAAGCAAATTTTTGTTAAATATTATTTATATCCAACTCTATAACTCGCTTATGGTTGGTCCTACAAGAAAAATGCAAATAACTATTTTGTAGGAAGCTTTATCAGCTTTAATTTTAAAAGAAAGATAAAAATTGATAGGAGTAACTGTTTTCGAGATATAAGCAAAAAACCAATAAGAAAACTGTGACTGTTACTGAACAAAAATGTAATTCGGTTTTTAATGTTTGAGACGAAGACGAAACTGCAGCATTTAAAAACGACTCTGAAGACTTCAGTGACTTTTATGTCACTTCCTTTTTCTTCTAATATAGTATTGGACCCAATAAATTAAGTGTATTTTAAATCACAAGACATTTTCTGTTAAAGAACTTTTTTTTTAAATATTAATTATTTTCAATCATATATCTCGCTTATGGTTAGTCCTACATGAAAAATGCAAAAAACTATTTTGTAGGAAATTTTATCGGCTTGAATTTTAGTAAAAAGATAAAAATTGATAGGAGTAACTGTTTTCGAGATATAAGCAAGAAACCAAAACACTGTTACCTTAATTAAGCGTTTGCATATAAGCAAATTTAGTACTATTAGTATTATTATTATTAATGTTATTGTTATTAATATGACAACTAAAGACAACTCTGAAACCTTTAGTGACTTTTATGTCTTTTCCTTTTTTCTCTACTAAATTGTTAGACACAGTTAAATTAGTTTAATTTCAGTTTTTCAAACATTTTATTTTAAAGCAAATTTTTGTTAAATATTATTTATATCCAACTCTATAACTCGCTTATGGTTGGTCCTACAAGAAAAATGCAAATAACTATTTTGTAGAATATTTTATCAGCTTTAATTTTGAAAGAAAGACAAAAATTCATAGGAGTAACTGTTTTCGAGATATAAGCAAGAAACCAAAAAACTGTTACCTTAATAAAGCGCTTGCATATAAGCAGATTTAGTACTATTAGTATTATTATTATTAATGTTATTGTTATTAATATGACGACTAAAAACGATTCTGAAGACTTTGGTGACTTTTATGTCTTTTTCTTTTTTCTCTACTAAAGTGTTAGACACAATTAATTTAGTTTAATTTCAGTATTTCAAACATTTTATTTTTAAGCAAGTTTTTGTTAAATATTATTTATATCCAACTTTATAACTCGCTTATGGTTGGTCCTACAAGAAAAATGCAAATAACTATTTTGTAGGAAATGTTATCAGCTTTAATTTTGAAAGAAAGATAAAAATTGATAGGAGTAACTGTTTTCGAGATATAAGCAAAAAACCAAAGTAAAAACTGTTACCGTTTCAGAACAAAAATATAATTCAGTTTTCAATGTTTGAGACGAAGACGAAAATGCAGCATTTAAAATCGACTCTGAAGACTTCAGTGACTTATATGTCACCCCCTTTTTTTTTAATAAAGTATTGGACCTAATAAATTAAGTGTATTTTAAATCACAAGACATTTTCTGTTAAAGCACTTCTTTTTTAAATATTAATTATTTTCAATCTTATATCTCGCTTATGGTTAGTCCTACATAAAAAATGCAAATAACTATTTTGTAGAAAATTTTATCATCTTGAATTTTAGTAAAAAGATAAAAATTGATAGGAGTAACTGTTTTCGAGATATGAGCAAGAAACCAAAACACTGTTACCTTAATTAAGCGTTTGCATATAAGCAAATTTAGTACTATTAGTATTATTATTATTAATGTTATTGTTATTAATATGACGCTTAAAGACAACTTTGAAACCTTTAGTGACTTTTATGTCTTCTTCTTTTTCCTCTATTAAAGTGTTAGACACAATTAAATTAGTTTAATTTCAGTTTTTCAAACATTTTATTTTAAAGCAAATTTTTGTTAAATATTATTTATATCCAACTCTATAACTCGCTTATGGTTGGTCCTACAAGAAAAATGCAAATAACTATTTTGTAGGAAATTTAATCAGCTTTAATTTTGACAGAAAGATAAAAATTGATAGGAGTAACTGTTTTCGAGATATAAGCAAAAAACCAATAAGAAAACTGTGACTGTTACTGAACAAAAATGTAATTCAGTTTTCAATGTTTGAGACGAAGACGAAACTGCAGCATTTAAAAACGACTCTGAAGACTTCAGTGACTTTTATGTCACTTTCTTTTTCTTCTAATAAAGTATTAGACCCAATAAATTAAGTGTATTTTAAATCACAAGACATTTTCTGTTAAAGCACTTGTTTTTTAAATATTAATTATTTTCAATCATATATCTCGCTTATGGTTAGTCTTACGTGAAAAATGCAAATAACTATTTTGTAGGAAATGTTATCAGCTTTAATTTTGAAAGAAAGATAAAAATTGATAGGAGTAACTGTTTTCGAGATATAAGCAAAAAACCAAAGTAAAAACTGTTACCGTTTCAGAACAAAAATGTAATTCAGTTTTCAATGTTTGAGACGAAGACGAAAATGCAGCATTTAAAATCAACTCTGAAGACTTCAGTGATTTATATGTCACCCCCTTTTTTTCTAATAAAGTATTGGACCTAATAAATTAAGTGTATTTTAAATCACAAGACATTTTCTGTTAAAGCACTTCTTTTTTAAATATTAATTATTTTCAATCTTATATCTCGCTTATGGTTAGTCCTACATAAAAAATGCAAATAATTATTTTGTAGGAAATTTTATCAGCTTAAATTTTAGTAAAAAGATAAAAATTGATAGGAGTAACTGTTTTCGAGATATGAGCAAGAAACCAAAACACTGTTACCTTAATTAAGCGTTTGCATATAAGCAAATTTAGTACTATTAGTATTATTATTATTAATGTTATTGTTATTAATATGACGATTAAAGACAACTTTGAAACCTTTAGTGACTTTTATGTCTTCTTCTTTTTCCTCTACTAAAGTGTTAGACACAATTAAATTAGTTTAATTTCAGTTTTTCAAACATTTTATTTTAAAGCAAATTTTTGTTAAATATTATTTATATCCAACTCTATAACTTGCTTATGGTTGGTCCTACAAGAAAAATGCAAATAACTATTTTGTAGGAAGCTTTATCAGCTTTAATTTTGAAAAAAAGATAAAAATTGATAGGAGTAACTGTTTTCGAGATATAAGCAAAAAACCAATAAGAGAACTGTGACTGTTACTGAACAAAAATGTAATTCAGTTTTCAATGTTTGAGACGAAGACGAAACTGCAGCATTTAAAAACGACTCTGAAGACTTCAGTGACTTTTATGTCACTTTCTTTTTCTTCTAATAAAGTATTAGACCCAATAAATTAAGTGTATTTTAAATCACAAGACATTTTCTGTTAAAGCACTTTTTTTTTATATATTAATTATTTTCAAACTTATATCTCGCTTATGGTTAGTCCTACATGAAAAATGCAAATAACTATTATGTAGGAAATTTTATCAGCTTGAATTTTAGTAAAAAGATAAAAATTGATAGGAGTAACTGTTTTCGAGATATAAGCAAGAAACCAAAACACTGTTACCTTAATTAAGCGTTTGCATATAAGCAAATTTAGTACTATTGGTATTATTATTATTAATGTTATTGTTATTAATATGACGATTAAAGACGACTCTGAAATCTTTAGTGACTTTTATGTTTTCTTCTTTTTCCTCTACTAAAGTGTTAGACACAATTAATTTAGTTTAATTTCAGTATTTCAAACATTTTATTTTAAAGCAAATTTTTGTTAAATATTATTTAAATCCATCTCTATAACTCGCTTATGCTTGGTCCTACAAGAAAAATGCAAATAACTATTTTGTAGGAAATTTTATCAGCTTTAATTTTAGTAAAAACATAAAAATTGATAGGAGTAACTGTTTTCGAGATATAAGCAAGAAACCAAAAAACTGTTAACTTAATTAAGCGTTTGCATATAAGCAAATTTAGTACTATTAGTATTATTATTATTAATGTTATTGTTATTAATATGACGACTAAAAACGATTCTGAAGACTTTGGTGATTTTTATGTCTTTTTCTTTTTTCTCTACTAAAGTGTTAGACACAATTAATTTAGTTTAATTTCAGTATTTCAAACATATTATTTTTAAGCAAGTTTTTGTTAAATATTATTTATATCCAACTTTATAACTCGCTTATGGTTGGTCCTACAAGAGAAATGCAAATAACTATTTTGTAGGAAATGTTATCAGCTTTAATTTTGAAAGAAAGATAAAAATTGATAGGAGTAACTGTTTTCGAGATATAAGCATAAAACCAATAAGAAAACTGTGACTGTTACTGAACAAAAATGTAATTCAGTTTTCAATGTTTGAGACGAAGACGAAACTGCTGCATTTAAAAACGACTCTGAAGACTTCAGTGACTTTTATGTCACTTTCTTTTTCTTCTAATAAAGTATTAGACCCAATAAATTAAGTGTATTTTAAATCACAAGACATTTTCTGTTAAAGCACTTTTTTTTTAAATATTAATTATTTTCAATCATATATCTCGCTTATGGTTAGTCTTACATGAAAAATGCAAATAACTATTTTGTAGAAAATTTTATCAGCTTTAATTTTAGTAAAAAGATAAAAATTGATAGGAGTAACTGTTTTCGAGATATAAGCAAGAAACCAAAACACTGTTACCTTAATTAAGCGTTTGCATATAAGCAAATTTAGTACTATTGGTATTATTATTATTAATGTTATTGTTATTAATATGACGATTAAAGACGACTCTGAAATCTTTAGTGACTTTTATGTCTTCTTCTTTTTCCTCTACTAAAGTGTTAGACACAATTAATTTGGTTTAATTTCAGTATTTCAAACATTTTATTTTAAAGCAAATTTTTGTTAAATATTATTTAAATCCATCTCTATAACTCGCTTATGCTTGGTCCTACAAGAAAAATGCAAATAACTATTTTGTAGGAAATTTTATCAGCTTTAATTTTAGTAAAATGATAAAAATTGATAGGAGTAACTGTTTTCGAGATATAAGCAAGAAACCAAAAAACTGTTACCTTAATAAAGCGCTTGCATATAAGCAGATTTAGTACTATTAGAATTATTATTATTAATGTTATTGTTATTAATATGACGACTAAAAACGATTCTGAAGACTTTGGTGACTTTTATGTTTTTTTCTTTTTTCTCTACTAAAGTGTTAGACACAATTAATTTAGTTTAATTTCAGTATTTCAAACATTTTATTTTTAAGCAAGTTTTTGTTAAATATTATTTATATCCAACTTTATAACTCGCTTATGGTTGGTCCTACAAAAGAAATGCAAATAACTATTTTGTAGAAAATGTTATCAGCTTTAATTTTGAAAGAAAGATAAAAATTGATAGGAGTAACTGTTTTCGAGATATAAGTAAAAAACCAAAGTAAAAACTGTTACCGTTTCAGAACAAAAATGTAATTAAGTTTTCAATGTTTGAGACGAAGACGAAAATGCAGCATTTAAAATCGACTCTGAAGACTTCAGTGACTTATATGTCACCTCCTTTTTTTTCTAATAAAGTATTGGACCTAATAAATTAAGTGTATTTTAAATCGCAAGACATTTTCTGTTAAAGCACTTCTTTTTTAAATATTAATTATTTTCCATCTTATATCTCGCTTATGGTTAGTCCTACATAAAAAATGCAAATAACTATTTTGTAGGAAATTTTATCAGCTTGAATTTTAGTAAAAAAATAAAAATTGATAGGAGTAACTGTTTTCGAGATATAAGCAAGAAACCAAAACACTGTTACCTTAATTAAGCGTTTGCATATAAGCAAATTTAGTACTATTGGTATTATTATTATTAATGTTATTGTTATTAATATGACGATTAAAGACAACTTTGAAACCTTTAGTAACTTTTATGTCTTCTTCTTTTTCCTCTACTAAAGTGTTAGACACAATTAAATTAGTTTAATTTCAGTTCTTCAAACATTTTATTTTAAAGCAAATTTTTGTTAAATTTTATTTATATCCAACTCTATAACTCGCTTATGGTTGGTCCTACAAGAAAAATGCAAATAACTATTTTGTAGGAAATTTTATCAGCTTTAATTTTGAAAAAAAGATAAAAATTGATAGGAGTAACTGTTTTCGAGATATAAGCAAAAAACCAATAAGAAAACTGTAACTGTTACTGAACAAAAATGTAATTCAGTTTTCAATGTTTGAGACGAAGACGAAACTGCAGCATTTAAAAACGACTCTGAAGACTTCAGTGACTTTTATGTCACTTTCTTTTTCTTCTAATAAAGTATTAGACCCAATAAATTAAGTGTATTTTAAATCACAAGACATTTTCTGTTAAAGCACTTTTTTTTTAAATATTAATTATTTTCAATCATATATCTCGCTTATGGTTAGTCTTACATGAAAAATGCAAATAACTATTTTGTAGGAAATTTTATCAGCTTTAATTTTAGTAAAAAGATAAAAATTGATAGGAGTAACTGTTTTCGAGATATAAGCAAGAAACCAAAAAACTGTTACCTTAATTAAGCGCTTGCATATAAGCAAATATAGTACTATTAGCATTATTATTATTAATGTTATTGTTATTAATATGACGACTAAAGACAACTCTGAAACCTTTAGTGACTTTTATGTCTTTTCCTTTTTCCTCTACTAAAGTGTTAGACACAATTAATTTAGTTTAATTTCAGTTTTTCAAACATTTAATTTTAAAGCAAATTTTTGTTAAAGGTTATTTATATCTAACTCTTTAACGCGCTTACGGTAGGTCTTACAAAAGAAATGCATGTAACTATTTTGTAGGAAATTTTATCAGCTTTAATTTTGAAAGAAAGATAAAAATTGATAAGAGTAAATGTTTTCGAGATATAAGCAAAAAACCAAAGTGAAAACTGTTACAGTTACTGAACAAAAATGTAATTCAGTTTTCAATGTTTGAGACGAAGACGAAAATGCATCATTTACAAACGACTCTAAAAACTTCAGTGACATTTCTGTCACCTCCTTTTTCTTCTAATAAAGTATTGGACCCAATAAATTAAGTGTATTTTAAATCACAAGACATTTTCTGTTAAAGCACATTTTTTTTTAAATATCAATTATTTTCAAACTTATATCTCGCTTATGGTTAGTCCTACATGAAAAATGCAAATAACTATTTTGTAGGAAATTTTATCAGCTTTAATTTTAGTGAAAAGATAAAAATTGATAGGAGTAACTGTTTTCGAGATATAAGCAAGAAACCAAAAAACTGTTACCTTAATTAAGGGCTTGCCTATAAGCAAATTTAGTACTAAAAACAACTCTGAAGACTTTGGTGACTTTTATGTCTTCTTCTTTTTCCTCTACTAAAGTGTTAGACACAATTAATTTAGTTTAATTTCGGTTTTTCAAACATTTTATTTTAAAGCAAATTTTTGTTAAAGATTATTTATATCCAACTCTATAACTCGCTTACGGTTGGTCCTACAAAAAAAATGCGAATAACTATTTTGTAGAAAATTTTATCAGCTTTAATTTTGAAAGAAAGATAAAAATTGATAGGAGTAACTGTTTTCGAGATATAAGCAAAAAACCAATAAGAAAACTGTAACTGTTACTGAACAAAAATGTAATTCAGTTTTCAATGTTCGACTCTGAAGACTTCAGTGAGTTTTATGTCTCCTCCTTTTTTTTCTAATAAAGTATTGGACCCATTAAATTAAGTGTATTTTAAATCACAAGACATTTTCTGTTAAAGCACTTCTTTTTAAATATTAATTATTTTCAAACTTATATCTCGCTTATGGTAAGTCCTACAAGAAAAATGCAAATTAGTATTTTGTAGGAAATTTTATCAGCTTTAATTTTAGTAAAAAGATAAAAATTGATAGGAGTAACTGTTTTCGAGATATAAGCAAGAAACCAAAAAACTGTTACATTAATTAAGCGCTTGCGTATAAGCAAATTTAATAATATTAGTATTATTAATATTAATGTTATTGTTATTAATATGACGACTAAAAACGACTCTCAAGACTTTGGTGACTTTTATGTCTTCTCGTTTTTCCTCTACTAAAGTGTTAGTTTTAATTTAGTTTAATTTCGGTTTTTCAAATATTTTATTTTAAAGCAAATTTTTGTTAAAGATTATTTATATCCAACTCTATAACTCGCTTATGGTTGGTCCTACAAAAAAATGCAAATAACTATTTTGAAGGAAATTTTATCAGCTTTAATTTTGAAAAAAAGATAAAAATTGATTGGAGTAACTGTTTTCGAGATATAAGCAAGAAACCAAAAAACTGTTACCTTAATTAAGCGTTTGCATATAAGCAAATTTAGTACTATTAGTATTATTATTATTAATGTTATTGTTATTAATATGACGACTAAAGACGACTCTGAAACATTTAGTGACTTTTATGTCTTCTCCTTTTTCCTCTACTAAAGTGTTAGACACAATTAATTTAGTTTAATTCCGGTTTTTCAAGCATTTTATTTTAAAGCAAATTTTTGTTAAATATTATTTATATCCAACTCTATAACTCGTTTATGCTTGGTCCTACAAGAAAAATGTAAATAACTATTTTGTTGGAAATTTTATCAGCTTTAATTTTGAAAGAAAGATAAAATTTGATAGGAGGAACTGTTTTCGAGATATAAGCAAAAAACCAATAAGAAAACTGTAACTGTTACTGAACAAAAATGAAATTCAGTTTTCAATGTTTGAGATTTAGACAAAAATGCAGCATTTAAAAACGACTCTGAAGACTTCAGTTACTTTTATGTCACCTCCTTTTTCTTCTAATAAAGTATTGGACCCAATAAATTAAGTGTATTTTAAATCACAAGACATTTTCTATTAAAACACTTTTTTTTAATTATTAATTATTTTCAAACTTATATCTCGCTTATGGTTAGTTCTACATGAAAAATGCAAATAACTATTTTGTAGGAAATTTTATCACCTTTAATTTTGGTGAAAAAGTAAAAATTGATAGGAGTAACTGTTTTCGAGAAATAAGCAAAAAACAAAAAAACTGTTACCTTAATTAAGCGCTTGCATATAAGCAAATTTAGTACTACTAGTATTGTTATTATAAATGTTATTGTTATTAATATGACGACTAAAGACAACTCTAAGACTTTAGTGACTTTTATGTCTCCTCCTTTTTCCTCTACTAAAGTGTTAGACACAATTAATTTAGTTTAATTTCAGTTTTTCAAACATTTTATTTTAAAGCAAATTTTTGTTAAATATTAAAAACTATAAAATGGCTTAGATTGCCTAAAAACACAGATCACACATAATCTTTTGCATAGAAATGAGAAAACGCTCATTTAACACACAAAATAAGCTCCATTTTTCCTTATTAAAAGTATTATTATTATTATTACTTTTGTTACTATTACTATTATTATTATTATTATTATTATTATTATTATTATTATTGATATTATTATTATTATTATTATTATTATTATTATTATTATTATTATTAACTTATTAATTTTAGCCAATTTCTTGCCTAAAAACTATCAAATGGCTTAGATTGCCTAAAAACACAGATCACACATGATCTTTTGCGTAGAAATGAGAAAAGCTCATGTAACACAAAATAAGCTTCATTTTTGCTTAGAAAACTAAGCTTACTTTTGTTACTACTATTATTATTATTTTTATTAATATTATTATTATTACTATTATTTTTATTATTATTATTACTATTATTATTATTATTATTATTATTATTATTATTATTAATATTATTATTATTAAAAACCGATTATAACTTTTGTATAGTAAATGTTTTTATACCAGTTTTAAAATGAGTTATTAATTTTAGACAATTTCTTGCCTAAAAACACAGATCACAGATGATCTCTTGCATAGAAATGAGAAAACGCTCAGATAACACAAAATAAGCCTCATTTTTACTTAGAAAAACTAAGCTTTAATTTAGAAAGAAATTTATTATTATAAGTATTATTATCATTATTATTATTATTATTATTATTATTATTATTATTATTATTATTATTATTTCTTTTATTACTATTATTATTATTATTATTATTATTATTATTATTATTATTGTTATTAACTTTTGTATAGTAAATGTTTTTATACCAGTTTTAAAATGAGTTATTAATTTTATTCAATTTCTTGCCTAAAAACACAGATCACAGATGATCTCTTGCATAGAAATGAGAAAACGCTCATATAACACACAAAATAAGCTTTATTTTTGCTTAGAAAACTAAGCTTACTTTTATTACTATTATTATTATTTTTATTTATATTATTATTATTATTATTATTATTATTACTATTATTATTATTATTATTACTATTATTATTATTATTATTAACTTTTGTATAGTAAATGTTTTTATACCAGTTTTAAAATAAGTTTTTAATTTTAGACAATTTCTTGCCTAAAAACACAGATCACAGATGATCTCTTGCATAGAAATGAGAAAACGCTTAGATAACACAAAATAAGCATCATTTTTGCTTAGAAAAACTAAGCTTTAATTTAGAAAGAAATTCATTATTATAAGTATTATTATCATTATTATTATTATTATTATTATTTCTTTTATTATTATTATTATTATTATTATTATTATTATTATTATTATTATTATTATTATTATTATTATTAACTTTTGTATAGTAAATGTTTTTATACCAGTTTTAAAATGAGTTATAATTTTATTCAATTTCTTGCCTAAACACACAGATCACAGATTATCTCTTGCATAGAAATGAGAAAACGCTCATATAACACACAAAATAAGCTTCATTTTTGCTTAGAAAACAAAGCTTACTTTTATTACTATTATTATTATTTTTATTATTATTATTACTATTATTATTATTATTATTATTATTATTATTATTATTAACTTTTGTATAGTAAATGTTTTTATACCAGTTTTAAAATGAGTTATTAATTTTAGACAATTTCTTGCCTAAAAATACAGATCACAGATGATTTCTTGCATAGAAATGAGAAAACGCTCATATAACACACAAAATAAGCTTCATTTTTGCTTAGAAAACTAAGCTTACTTTTATTACTACTATTATTATTATTATTATTATTATTATTATTACTATTATTATTATTAATATTATTTTTATTATTATTATTCTTATTATTATTGTTATTATTATTATTATTATTAAAAAATTATATTAAACAGACAGAAAACGTCGTATTCTGACACAAAAAAACGAATTACGTTATAGACTTGACGAGAACGGCGTATTTCGGACTCTTATAGGGTCAAAAAGTATCAGTTTGGATTAAAACAAATTATTTTTGTTGACTCTCAGTCTGAATTGTTCATCAGTTCAAACAAAAACGGCTTATTTTAGACGATCTTTTGCTTTGAACAAAAAAACTTACATCGAACAGACTAAAAACGTATTAATCTGGCATAAAAGCAATTTATGTATCACTTTGGATAAAGGCAGCTAATCCTATTCGTTTCATTGCTTAAAATAGACAAAATTGTTAATAAATCTAACAAAAACGCTGTATTCTAGCACAAAATACTAATTACATTATAGTTTCGACGAGAATAGCTTATTTGGAATGATTCATGCTTCCAAACGAGTAAATTTTTATTAAACAGATGCCAAACATCATGTTTTGTCCTATAAAGACATTTTATATTGCAGTTTGTATTAAAACAAAATATTTTCGTTGATTCTTTGTTAGAAGCAGCAAACCTAACATTAAAGAATCTGAAAACTTTGTATTCGGACACAAACCACCGAATTTAGTATCAGTTTAGACAAAAACCGTTGATTTTCGACAATATTTTGCTTTGAACAAGAAAACTTATATCAAACTGACTAAAAACGTCTTATTTTAGCACAAAACAAAAGATTTGCGTTATAGTCTTAACGAGAGCTGTTAATTTCAAACGGTTCTATGCTTTGAAACGAGTAAACTTTCACTGTACAGAGGAAAAACATCTTATTTCGCCTTTTAAAAACGATTCATGCCACAGTTTGGATAAAAACCAATTATTTTCGTTAATTCATTGTTACAAACATAAACCTTACATCAAAGTAACTGAAAACCCCTTATTCAGGCACAGAAATTCGAATTACGTTTCAGTCTGGACAAAAACTGCTTACTTTAGACGATCCTTTGTTTTGAATACAAAAACTTACATTAAAAAGATTAAAAACGTCTTATTCTGGCTGAAAACTGCAAATTATATATTACTCTAGATAAAAGCAATTTATCCTGATTACTCCTTTACTTAGAATAGAGTAAACATGTATAAAACTTAATTTAAACTTTATATTTCGTCTCAAAGAAATAATTTACGTTATAGTTTTGACCAGCACTGTTTATTTCAAACGATTTTATGATTCGAAACTAATGAACTTTTATGGGACAGATGCAAAACCACATATTACCATATAAAGCGTTGTTTTAAAGCAAATTATTACCTTTTGCAACAAGAAATTTCACGTCAAAGAAACCGAAGACTTCGTATCCATACATAAATATCGAATTACGTATCAGTTTAGGCAAATACAGCTTATTTTAAACGATTCCTTGCTATAAACAAGAAAAATTTTATCAAGCATATTGAAAACGTCTTATTCTCGAAAATAAGAGCAAATTATGTATCAGTTTTAACAAAAGCGGATTACTCTGTTTGATTCTATGCTTAGAGTAGAGTAAACTACTATAAAACGTAATGAAAACTCTATATTCAAGCTCAAAAGAAGAAATTACGTTATAGTTTTGACTAAAAAAAAATATTTCGGACGATTACATACTTCGAAGTAAGCAAACTTTAATTGAACAGGTGCAAAAGCTAATACTTTGCTTTAAAATAACAATTTATGTGGTAAAATGGTATTTTGCATCTGTCCTATAAAAGTTTACTCGTTTCGCTTCATTGAATCATTCGAAATAAATTATTTTGACACAACAACAACGAAAATAATTTGTTTTTGTTTAGACTGTAACATAAGTCGCTTTTATAAAACGAACTAAGACGTTTGGCTTCTGTTTAGTGAAAGTTTTCTCGTTTGGGGGCATAAAATCGTTTGAAATTAAGAGTTCTGGTCAAAACTATAACGTAAATTATTTCTTTGTATCACTTTAAAGATTTGCGTTATAGTCTTGACGAGAACTGTTAATTTCAAACGATTCTATGCTTTGAAACCAGTATACTTTCACTGAACAGAGGCAAAACGTCTAATTTCGCTTTTAAAAAACGATTTATGTAACAGAAAATCAAATTACGTTTCAGTCTAGACACAAATTGCTTATTTTAGACGATTCTTTCTTTTGAACACGAAAACTTACATTAAAAAGATTAAAAACGTCTTATTCTGGCTCAAAACTGCAAATTATGTATTACTTTGGATAAAAGTAGTTTATCCCGATTTCTCCTTTGCTTAGAATAGAGCAAACTTGTATAAAACCTAATAAAAACTTTAAATTTCGTCTCAAAGAAATAATTTACGTTATAGTTTTGACCAGAACTGTTAATTTCAAACGATTTTATGCCCCCAAACGAGAAAACTTTCACTAAACAGATGCCAAACGTCTTAGTTCGTTTTATAAAAACGACATGTTACTGTTTGAACAAAAAAATTATTTTCGTTGTTGTGTCAAAATAATTTATTTCGAATGATTCAATGGAGCGAAACGAGTAAACTTTTATAGGACAGATGCAAAATACCATATTACCACATAAATCGTTATTTTAAAGCAAAGTATTAGCTTTTGCACTTGTTCAATTAAAGTTTGCTTACTTCGAAGTATGTAGTCGTCCGAAATATTTTTTTTTGTCAAAACTATAACGTAATTTGTTCTTTTGAGCTTGAATATAGAGTTTTCATTACGTTTTATAGTAGTTTACTCTACTCTAAGCATAGAATCAAACAGAGTAATCCGCTTTTGTTAAAACTGATACATAATTTGCTCTTACTTTCGAGAATAAGACATTTTCAATATGTTTGATAAAATTTTTCTTGTTTATAGCAAGGAATAGTTTAAAATAAGCTGTATTTGCCTAAACTGATACGTAATTCGATATTTGTGCATGGATACGATGTTTTCAGTTTCTTTGACGTGTGAAATTTCTTGTTGCAAAAGGTAATAATTTGCTTTAAAACAACGCTTTATATGGTAATATGTGGTTTTGCATCTGCCTCATAAAAGTTCATTAGTTTCGAATCATAAAATCGTTTGAAATAAACAGTGCTGGTCAAAATTATAACGTAAATTATTTCTTTGAGACGAAATTTAAAGTTTTCATTAAGTTTTATACAAGTTTACTCTATTCTAAGTAAAGGAGTAATCAGGATAAATTGCTTTTATCTAGAGTAATATATAATTTGCAGTTTTCAGCCAGAATAAGACGTTTTTAATCTTTTTAATGTAAGTTTTTGTATTCAAAACAAAGGATCGTCTAAAGTAAGCAGTTTTTGTCCAGACTGAAACGTAATTCCAATTTCTGTGCCTGAATAAGGGGTTTTCAGTTACTTTGATGTAAGGTTTCATGTTTGTAACAATGAATTAACGAAAATAATTGGTTTTTATCCAAACTGTGGCATGAATCGTTTTTAAAAGGCGAAATAAGATGTTTTTCCGCTGTACAGTGAAAGTTCACTCGTTTCAAAGCATAGAACCGTTTGAAATTAACAGCTCTCGTTAAGACTATAACGCAAATCTTTTGTTTTGTGCTAAAATAAGACGTTTTTAGTCAGTTTGATATAAGTTTTCTTGTTCAAAGCAAAATATTGTCGAAAATCAACCGTTTTTGTCTAAACTGATACAAAATTCGGTGGTTTGTGTCCGAATACAAAGTTTTCAGATTCTTTAATGTTAGGTTTGCTGCTTCTAACAAAGAATCAACGAAAATATTTTGTTTTAATACAAACTGCAATATAAAATGTCTTTATAGGACAAAACATGATGTTTGGCGTCTGTTTAATAAAAATTTACTCGTTTGGAAGCATAGAATCATTCCAAATAAGCTATTCTCGTCGAAACTATAATGTAATTAGTATTTTGTGCTAGAATACAGCGTCTTTGTTAGATTTATTAACAATTTTGTCTATTTGAAGCAACGAAACGAATAGGATTAGCTGCCTTTATCCAAAGTGATACATAAATTGCTCTTTTATGCCAGATTAATACGTTTTTAGTCTGTTCGATGTATATTTTCATGTTCAAAGCAAAAGATCGTCTAAAATAAGCCGTTTTTGTTTGAACTGATGAACAATTCAGACTGAGAGTCAACAAAAATAATTTGTTTTAATCCAAACTGATACTTTTTGACCCTATAAGAGTCCTATAAGAGTCCGAGATACGCCGTTCTCGTCAAGTCTATAACGTAATTCGTTTTTTTGTGTCAGAATACGACGTTTTCTGTCTGTTTAATATAATTTTTTAATAATAATAATAATAATAATAACAATAATAATAATAATAATAATAATAATAATAATAATAATAATAATAATAATAATAATAATAATAATAGTAATAATAATAATAATAATAATAATAATAATAATAATAATAATAATAATAATAATAATAGTAATAATAATAATAATAATAATAATAATAGTAATAATAATAATAATAATAAAAATAATAATAATAGTAATAAAAGTAAGCTTAGTTTTCTAAGCAAAAATGAAGCTTATTTTGTGTGTTATATGAGCGTTTTCTCATTTCTATGCAAGAGATCATCTGTGATCTGTGTTTTTAGGCAAGAAATTGAATAAAATTAATAACTCATTTTAAAACTGGTATAAAAACATTTACTATGCAAAAGTTAATAATAATAATAATAATAATAATAATAATAATAATAATAATAATAATACTAATAATAATAATAATAATAACAATAATAATAATAATAATAATAATAATAATAATAATAATAATAATAATAATAGTAATAGTAACAAAAGTAATAATAATAATAATACTTTTAATAAGGAAAAATGGAGCTTATTTTGTGTGTTACATGAGCGTTTTCTCATTTCTATGCAAAAGATCATGTGTGATCTGTGTTTTTAGGCAATCTAAGCCATTTGATAGTTTTTAGGCAAGAAATTGGCTAAAATTAATAACTCATTTTAAAACTGGTATAAAAACATTTACTATACAAAAGTTAATAATAATAATAATAATAATAATAATAATAATAATACTAATAATAATAATAATAATAACAATAATAATAATAATAATAATAATACTAATAATAATAATAATAATAATAATAATAATAATAGTAATAGTAACAAAAGTAATAATAATAATAATACTTTTAATAAGGAAAAATGGAGCTTATTTTGTGTGTTACCTGAGCGTTTTCTCATTTCTATGCAAAAGATCATGTGTGATCTGTGTTTTTAGGCAATCTAAGCCATTTAATAGTTTTTAATATTTAACAAAAATTTGCATTAAAATAAAATGTTTGAAAAACTGAAATTAAACTAAATTAAGTGTGTCTAACACTTTAGTAGAGAAAAAAGGAGACATAAAAGTCACTAAAGTCTTAGAGTTGTCTTTAGTCGTCATATTAATAACAATAACATTTATAATAACAATACTAGTAGTACTAAATTTGCTTATATGCAAGCGCTTAATTAAGGTAACAGTTTTTTTGTTTTTTGCTTATATCTCGAAAACAGTTACTCCTATGAATTTTTACTTTTTCACCAAAATTAAGGTGATAAAATTTCCTACAAAATAGTTATTTGCATTTTTCATGTAGAACTAACCATAAGCGAGATATAAGTTTGAAAATAATTAATAATTAAAAAAAAGTGTTTTAACAGAAAATGTCTTGTGATTTATAAAATACACTTAATTTATTGGGTCCAATACTGTATTAGAAGAAAAAGGAGGTGACATAAAAGTCACTAAAGTCTTCAGAGTCGTTTTTAAATGCTGCATTTTTGTCTTCGTCTCAAACATTGAAAACTGAATTACATTTTTGTTCAGTAACAGTTACAGTTTTCTTATTGGTTTTTTGCTTATATCTCGAAAACAGTTACTCCTATCAAATTTTACCTTTCTTTCAAAATTAAAGCTGATAAAATTTCCAACAAAATAGTTATTTACATTTTTCTTGTAGGACCAAGCATAAACGAGTTATAAAGTTGGATATAAATAATATTTAACAAAAATTTGCTTTAAAATAAAATGCTTGAAAAACTTGAATTAAACTAAATTAATTGTGTCTAACACTTTAGTAGAGGAAAAAGGAGAAGACATAAAAGTCACTAAATGTTTCAGAGTCGTCTTTAATCGTCATATTAATAACAATAACATTAATAATAATAATACTAATAGTACTAAATTTGCTTATATGCAAACGCTTAATTAAGGTAACAGTTTTTTGGTTTTTTGCTTATATCTCGAAAACAGTTACTCCTATCAATTTTTACTTTTTTACTAAAATTAATGGTGATAAAATTTCCTACAAAATAGTTATTTGCATTTTTCATGTAGAACTAACCATAAGCGAGATATAAGTTTGAAAATAATTAATAATTAAAAAAAAGTGTTTTAACAGAAAATGTCTTGTGATTTAAAATACACTTAATTTATTGGGTTCAATACTTTATTAGAAGAAAAAGGAGGTGACATAAAAGTCACTGAAATCTTCAGAGTCGTTTTTAAATGCTGCATATTTGTCTTCGTCTCAAACATTGAAAACTGAATTACATTTTTGTTCAGTAACAGTTACAGTTTTCTTATTGGTTTTTTGCTTATATCTCGAAAACAGTTACTCCTATCAAATTTTATCTTTCTTTTAAAATTAAAGCTGATAAAATTTCCAACAAAATAGTTATTTACATTTTTCTTGTAGGACCAAGCATAAACGAGTTATAGAGTTGGATATAAATAATATTTAACAAAAATTTGCTTTAAAATAAAATGCTTGAAAAACCCGAATTAAACTAAATTAATTGTGTCTAACACTTTAGTAGAGGAAAAAGGAGAAGACATAAAAGTCACTAAATGTTTCAGAGTCGTCTTTAGTCGTCATATTAATAACAATAACATTAATAATAATAATACTAATAGTACTAAATTTGCTTATATGCAAACGCTTAATTAAGGTAACAGTTTTTTGGTTTCTTGCTTATATCTCGAAAACAGTTACTCCTATCAATTTTTATCTTTTTTTCAAAATTAAAGCTGATAAAATTTCCTACAAAATAGTTATTTGCATTTTTTTGTAGGACCAACCATAAGCGAGTTATAGAGTTGGATATAAATAATCTTTAACAAAAATTTGCTTTAAAATAAAATGTTTGAAAAACCGAAATTAAAATAAATTAAGACTAACACTTTAGTAGAGGAAAAAGGAGAAGACATAAAAGTCACCAAAGTCTTAAGAGTCGTTTTTAGTCGTCACATTAATAACAATAACATTAATATTAATAATACTAATATTACTAAATTTGCTTATATGCAAGCGCTTAATTAAGGTAACAGTTTTTTGGTTTCTTGCTTATATCTCGAAAACAGTTACTCCTATAAATTTTTATCTTTTTACTAAAATTAAAGCTGATAAAATTTCCTACAAAATAGTAATTTGCATTTTTCATGTAGGACTAACCATAAGCGAGATATAAGTTTGAAAATAATTAATATTTAAAAAAAAAGTGCTTTAACAGAAAATGTCTTGTGATTTAAAATACACTTAATTTAACGGGTCCAATACTTTATTAGAAGAAAAAGGAGGAGACATAAAAGTCACTGAAGTCTTCAGAGTCGATTTTAAATGCTGCATTTTCGTCTTTGTCTCAAACATTGAAATCTGAATTACATTTTTGTTTAGTAACAGTTACAGTTTTCTTATTGGTTTTTTGCTTATATCTCGAAAACAGTTACTCCTATCAATTTTTATCTTTTTTTCAAAATTAAAGCTGATAAAATTTTCTACAAAATAGTTATTTGCATTTTTTTGTAGGACCAACCATAAGCGAGTTATAGAGTTGGATATAAATAATCTTTAACAAAAATTTGCTTTAAAATAAAATGTTTGAAAAACCAAAATTAAACTAAATTAATTAAGACTAACACTTTAGTAGAGGAAAAAGGAGAAGACATAAAAGTCACCAATGTCTTGAGAGTCGTTTTTAGTAGTCATATTAATAACAATAACATTAATAATAATAATAATACTAATATTACTAAATTTGCTTATATGCAAGCGCTTAATTAAGGTAACAGTTTCTTGCTTATATCTCGAAAACAGTTACTCTTATCAATTTTTATCTTTTTACTAAAATTAAAGCTGATAAAATTTCCTACAAAATAGTTATTTGCATTTTTTATGTAGAACTAACCATAAGCGAGATATAAGTTTGAAAATAATTAATATTTAAAAAAAAGTGCTATAACAGAAAATGTCTTGTGATTTAAAATACACTTAATTTAATGGGTTCAATACTTTATTAGAAGAAAAAGGAGGTGACATAAAAGTCACCAAAGTCTTCAGAGTTGTTTTTAGTACTAAATTTGCTTATATGCAAGCCCTTAATTAAGGTAACAGTTTTTTGGTTTCTTGCTTATATCTCGAAAACAGTTACTCCTATCAATTTTTTTCTTTTCACTAATATTAAAGCTGATAAAATTTCCTACAAAATAGTTATTTGCATTTTTCATGTAGAACTAACCATAAGCGAGATATAAGTTTGAAAATAATTAATATTTAAAAAAAAATGTACTTTAACAGAAAATGTCTTGTGATTTAAAATACACTTAATTTATTGGGTCCAATACTTTATTAGAAGAAAAAGGAGGTGACATAAAGGTCACTAAAGTCTTCAGAGTCGATTTTAAATGATGCATTTTCGTCTTTGTCTCAAACATTGAAAACTGAATTACATTTTTGTTTAGTAACAGTTACAGTTTTCTTATCGGTTTTTTGCTTATATCTCGAGAACAGTTACTCCTATCAATTTTTATCTTTCTTTCAAAATTAAAGCTGATAAAATTTTCTACAAAATAGTTATTCGCATTTTTTTTGTAGGACCAACCATAAGCGAGTTATAGAGTTGGATATAAATAATCTTTAACAAAAATTTGCTTTAAAATAAAATGTTTGAAAAACCGAAATTAAACTAAATTAATTGTGTCTAACACTTTAGTAGAGGAAAAAGAAGAAGACATAAAAGTCACCAAAGTTTTCAGTGTTGTTTTTAGTACTAAATTTGCTTATATGCAAGGCCTTAATTAAGGTAACAGTTTTCTGGTTTCTTGCTTATATCTCGAAAACAGTTACTCTTATCAATTTTTATCTTTTTACTAAAATTAAAGCTGATAAAATTTCCTACAAAATAGTTATTTGCATTTTTCATGTAGGACTAACCATAAGCGAGATATAAGTTTGATAATAATTAATATTTAAAAAGAAAGTGCTTTAACAGAAAATGCCTTGTGATTTAAAATACAATAAAAACATTTACTATACAAAAGTTATAATCGGTTTTTAATAATAATAATAATAATAGTAAAAAAAGTAATAATAATAATAATAATAATAATAATAATAATAATAATAGTAATAATAATAATAAAAATAATAGTAATAATAATAATAATAATAAAAATAATAATAATAGTAGTAATAAAAATAAGCTTAGTTTTCTAAGCAAAAATGAAGCTTATTTTGTGTTATATGAGCTATTCTCATTTCTATGCAAAAGATCATGTGTGATCTGTGTTTTTAGGCAATCTAAGCCATTTGATAGTTTTTAGGCAAGAAATTGGCTAAAATTAATAACTCATTTTAAAACTGGTATAAAAACATTTACTATACAAAAGTTAATAATAATAATAATAATAATAATAATAATAATAATAATAATAATAATACTAATAATAATAATAATAATAACAATAATAATAATAATAATAATAATAATAATAATAATAATAATAATAATAATAATAATAATAGTAATAGTAACAAAAGTAATAATAATAATAATACTTTTAATAAGGAAAAATGGAGCTTATTTTGTGTGTTACATGAGCGTTTTCTCATTTCTATGCAAAAGATCATGTGTGATCTGTGTTTTTAGGCAATCTAAGCCATTTAATAGTTTTTAATATTTAACAAAAATTTGCATTAAAATAAAATGTTTGAAAAACTGAAATTAAACTAAATTAAGTGTGTCTAACACTTTAGTAGAGAAAAAAGGAGACATAAAAGTCACTAAAGTCTTAGAGTTGTCTTTAGTCGTCATATTAATAACAATAACATTTATAATAACAATACTAGTAGTACTAAATTTGCTTATATGCAAGCGCTTAATTAAGGTAACAGTTTTTTTGTTTTTTGCTTATATCTCGAAAACAGTTACTCCTATCAATTTTTACTTTTTCACCAAAATTAAGGTGATAAAATTTCCTACAAAATAGTTATTTGCATTTTTCATGTAGAACTAACCATAAGCGAGATATAAGTTTGAAAATAATTAATAATTAAAAAAAAGTGTTTTAACAGAAAATGTCTTGTGATTTATAAAATACACTTAATTTATTGGGTCCAATACTGTATTAGAAGAAAAAGGAGGTGACATAAAAGTCACTAAAGTCTTCAGAGTCGTTTTTAAATGCTGCATTTTTGTCTTCGTCTCAAACATTGAAAACTGAATTACATTTTTGTTCAGTAACAGTTACAGTTTTGTTATTGGTTTTTTGCTTATATCTCGAAAACAGTTACTCCTATCAAATTTTACCTTTCTTTCAAAATTAAAGCTGATAAAATTTCCAACAAAATAATTATTTACATTTTTCTTGTAGGACCAAGCATAAACGAGTTATAAAGTTGGATATAAATAATATTTAACAAAAATTTGCTTTAAAATAAAATGCTTGAAAAACTTGAATTAAACTAAATTAATTGTGTCTAACACTTTAGTAGAGGAAAAAGGAGAAGACATAAAAGACACTAGATGTTTCAGAGTCGTCTTTAATCGTCATATTAATAACAATAACATTAATAATAATAATACTAATAGTACTAAATTTGCTTATATGCAAACGCTTAATTAAGGTAACAGTTTTTTGGTTTTTTGCTTATATCTCGAAAACAGTTACTTCTATCAATTTTTACTTTTTCACTAAAATTAATGGTGATAAAATTTCCTACAAAATAGTTATTTGCATTTTTCATGTAGAACTAACCATAAGCGAGATATAAGTTTGAAAATAATTAATAATTAAAAAAAAGTGTTTTAACAGAAAATGTCTTGTGATTTAAAATACACTTAATTTATTGGGTTCAATACTTTATTAGAAGAAAAAGGAGGTGACATAAAAGTCACTGAAGTCTTCAGAGTCGTTTTTAAATGCTGCATATTTGTCTTCGTCTCAAACATTGAAAACTGAATTACATTTTTGTTCAGTAACAGTTACAGTTTTCTTATTGGTTTTTTGCTTATATCTCGAAAACAGTTACTCCTATCAAATTTTATCTTTCTTTTAAAATTAAAGCTGATAAAATTTCCAACAAAATAGTTATTTACATTTTTCTTGTAGGACCAAGCATAAACGAGTTATAGAGTTGGATATAAATAATATTTAACAAAAATTTGCTTTAAAATAAAATGCTTGAAAAACCCGAATTAAACTAAATTAATTGTGTCTAACACTTTAGTAGAGGAAAAAGGAGAAGACATAAAAGTCACTAAATGTTTCAGAGTCGTCTTTAGTCGTCATATTAATAACAATAACATTAATAATAATAATACTAATAGTACTAAATTTGCTTATATGCAAACGCTTAATTAAGGTAACAGTTTTTTGGTTTCTTGCTTATATCTCGAAAACAGTTACTCCTATCAATTTTTATCTTTTTTTCAAAATTAAAGCTGATAAAATTTCCTACAAAATAGTTATTTGCATTTTTTTGTAGGACCA
The DNA here is from genome assembly GCF_031307605.1 of Tribolium castaneum. Classification (NCBI taxonomy): domain Eukaryota; kingdom Metazoa; phylum Arthropoda; class Insecta; order Coleoptera; family Tenebrionidae; genus Tribolium; species Tribolium castaneum. The sequence goes on from NC_087399.1 coordinate 18,884,376, forward strand.
ACCATAAGCGAGTTATAGAGTTGGATATAAATAATCTTTAACAAAAATTTGCTTTAAAATAAAATGTTTGAAAAACCGAAATTAAAATAAATTAAGACTAACACTTTAGTAGAGGAAAAAGGAGAAGACATAAAAGTCACCAAAGTCTTAAGAGTCGTTTTTAGTCGTCACATTAATAACAATAACATTAATATTAATAATACTAATATTACTAAATTTGCTTATATGCAAGCGCTTAATTAAGGTAACATTTTTTTGGTTTCTTGCTTATATCTCGAAAACAGTTACTCCTATAAATTTTTATCTTTTTACTAAAATTAAAGCTGATAAAATTTCCTACAAAATAGTAACTTGCATTTTTCATGTAGGACTAACCATAAGCGAGATATAAGTTTGAAAATAATTAATATTTAAAAAAAAAGTGCTTTAACAGAAAATGTCTTGTGATTTAAAATACACTTAATTTAACGGGTCCAATACTTTATTAGAAGAAAAAGGAGGAGACATAAAAGTCACTGAAGTCTTCAGAGTCGATTTTAAATGCTGCATTTTCGTCTTTGTCTCAAACATTGAAATCTGAATTACATTTTTGTTTAGTAACAGTTACAGTTTTCTTATTGGTTTTTTGCTTATATCTCGAAAACAGTTACTCCTATCAATTTTTGTGTTTTTTTCAAAATTAAAGCTGATAAAATTTCTTACAAAATAGTTATTTGCATTTTTTTGTAGGACCAACCATAAGCGAGTTATAGAGTTGGATATAAATAATCTTTAACAAAAATTTGCTTTAAAATAAAATGTTTGAAAAACCAAAATTAAACTAAATTAATTAAGACTAACACTTTAGTAGAGGAAAAAGGAGAAGACATAAAAGTCACCAAAGTCTTGAGAGTCGTTTTTAGTAGTCATATTAATAACAATAACATTAATAATAATAATAATACTAATATTACTAAATTTGCTTATATGCAAGCGCTTAATTAAGGTAACAGTTTCTTGCTTATATCTCGAAAACAGTTACTCTTATCAATTTTTATCTTTTTACTAAAATTAAAGCTGATAAAATTTCCTACAAAATAGTTATTTGCATTTTTTATGTAGAACTAACCATAAGCGAGGTATAAGTTTGAAAATAATTAATATTTAAAAAAAAAGTGCTTTAACAGAAAATGTCTTGTGATTTAAAATACACTTAATTTAATGGGTTCAATACTTTATTAGAAGAAAAAGGAGGTGACATAAAAGTCACCAAAGTCTTCAGAGTTGTTTTTAGTACTAAATTTGCTTATATGCAAGCCCTTAATTAAGGTAACAGTTTTTTGGTTTCTTGCTTATATCTCGAAAACAGTTACTCCTATCAATTTTTTTCTTTTCACTAATATTAAAGCTGATAAAATTTCCTACAAAATAGTTATTTGCATTTTTTATGTAGAACTAACCATAAGCGAGATATAAATTTGAAAATAATCAATATTTAAAAAAAAATGTACTTTAACAGAAAATGTCTTGTGATTTAAAATACACTTAATTTATTGGGTCCAATACTTTATTAGAAGAAAAAGGAGGTGACAGAAAGGTCACTAAAGTCTTCAGAGTCGATTTTAAATGATGCATTTTCGTCTTTGTCTCAAACATTGAAAACTGAATTACATTTTTGTTTAGTAACAGTTACAGTTTTCTTATCGGTTTTTTGCTTATATCTCGAGAACAGTTACTCCTATCAATTTTTATCTTTCTTTCAAAATTAAAGCTGATAAAATTTTCTACAAAATAGTTATTCGCATTTTTTTTGTAGGACCAACCATAAGCGAGTTATAGAGTTGGATATAAATAATCTTTAACAAAAATTTGCTTTAAAATAAAATGTTTGAAAAACCGAAATTAAACTAAATTAATTGTGTCTAACACTTTAGTAGAGGAAAAAGAAGAAGACATAAAAGTCACCAAAGTCTTCAGTGTTGTTTTTAGTACTAAATTTGCTTATATGCAAGGCCTTAATTAAGGTAACAGTTTTCTGGTTTCTTGCTTATATCTCGAGAACAGTTACTCTTATCAATTTTTATCTTTTTACTAAAATTAAAGCTGATAAAATTTCCTACAAAATAGTTATTTGCATTTTTCATGTAGGACTAACCATAAGCGAGATATAAGTTTGATAATAATTAATATTTAAAAAGAAAGTGCTTTAACAGAAAATGCCTTGTGATTTAAAATACAATAAAAACATTTACTATACAAAAGTTATAATCGGTTTTTAATAATAATAATAATAATAGTAAAAAAAGTAATAATAATAATAATAATAATAATAATAATAATAATAATACTTATAATAATGAATTTCTTTCTAAATTAAAGCTTAGTTTTTCTAAGGAAAAATGAAGCTTATTTTGTGTTATCTGAGCGTTTTCTCATTTCTATGCAAGAGATCATCTGTGATCTGTGTTTTTAGGCAAGAAATTGTCTAAAATTAAAAACTCATTTTAAAACTGGTATAAAAACATTTACTATACAAAAGTTATAGTCGGTTTTTAATAATAATAATATTACTAATTATTTTAATATTAATTTAGTTTAATTTCGGTTTTTCAAACATTTTGTTTTATATCAAATTTTTGTTAAAGATTATTTATATCCATCTCTATAACTCGCTTATGGTTGGTCCTACAAAAAAAATGCAAAAAACTATTTTGTAAAAAATTTTATCAGCTTTAATTTTGAAGGAAAGATAAAAATTGATAGGAGTACTAAACAAAAATGTAATTCAGTATTTAATGTTTGAGACGAAGACGAAAATGCAGCATTTACTGTCACCTCCTTTTTCTTCTAATTAAGTATTGGACCCAATAAATTAAGTGTATTTTAAATCACAAGACATTTTCTGTTAAAGCACATTTTTTTTAATTATTAATCATTTTCAAACTTATATCTTGCTTATGGTTAGTTCTACATGAAAAATGCAAATAACGATTTTGAAGGAAATTTTATCAGCTTTAATTTTGGTAAAAAGGTAAAAATTGATAGGTGTAACTGTTTTCGAGATATAAGCAAGAAACTGTTACCTTAATTAAGCGCTTGCATATAAGCAAATTTAGTAATATTAGTATTATTATTATTAATGTTATTGTTATTAATATGACGACTAAAAACGACTCTCAAGACTTTGGTGACTTTTATGTCTTCTCCTTGTTCCTCTACTAAAGTGTTAGTCTTAATTAATTTAGTTTAATTTCGGTTTTTCAATCATTTTATTTATTTTTATTTTTATAGGAGTAACTGTTTTCGAGATATAAGCAAAAAACCAATAAGAAAACTGTAACTGTTACTGAACAAAAATGTAATTCAGTTTTCAATGTTTGAGACAAAGACGAAAATGCAGCATTTAAAATCGACTCTGAAGACTTCAGTGACTTTTATGCCTCCTCCTTTTTCTTCTAATAAAGTATTGGACCCATTAAATTAAGTGTATTTTAAATCACAAGACATTTTCTGTTAATGCACTTTTTTTTTAAATATTAATTATTTTCAAACTTATATCTCGCTTATGGTTAGTCCTACATGAAAAATGCAAATTACTATTTTGTAGGAAATTTTATCAGCTTTAATTTTAGTAAAAATTTAAAAATTGATAGGGGTAACTGTTTTCGAGATATAAGCAAGAAACCAAAAAACTGTTACCTTAATTAAGCGCTTGCATATAAGCAAATTTAGTAATATTAGTATTATTATTACTAATGTTATTGTTATTAATATGACGACTAAAAACGACTCTCAAGACTTTGGTGACTTTTATGTCTTCTCCTTTTTCCTCTACTAAAGTGTTAGTCTTAATTTAGTTTAATTTCGGTTTTTCAAACATTTTATTTTAAAGCAAATTTTTGTTAAAGATTATTTATATCCAACTCTATAACTCGCTTATGGTTGTTCCTACAAAAAAACGCAAATAACTATTTTGTAGGAAACTTTATCAGCTTTAATTTTGAAAAAAAGATAAAAATTGATAGGAGTAACTGTTTTCGAGATATAAGCAAGAAACCAAAAAACTGTTACCTTAATTAAGCGTTTGCATATAAGCAAATTTAGTACTATTAGTATTATTATTATTAATGTTATTGTTATTAATATGACGACTAAAGACGACTCTGAAACATTTAGTGACTTTTATGTCTTCTCCTTTTTCCTCTACTAATGTGTTAGACACAATTAATTTAGTTTAATTCCGGTTTTTCAAGCATTTTATTTTAAAGCAAATTTTTGTTAAATATTATTTATATCCAACTCTATAACTCGTTTATGCTTGGTCCTACAAGAAAAATGTAAACAACTATTTTGTTGGAAATTTTATCAGCTTTAATTTTGAAAGAAAGATAAAATTTGATAGGAGTAACTGTTTTCGAGATATAAGCAAAAAACCAATAAGAAAACTGTAACTGTTACTGAACAAAAATGTAATTCAGTTTTCAATGTTTGAGACGAAGACAAAAATGCAGCATTTAAAAACGACTCTGAAGACTTCAGTGACTTTTATGTCACCTCCTTTTTCTTCTAATAAAGTATTGAACCCAATAAATTAAGTGTATTTTAAATCACAAGACATTTTCTGTTAAAACACTTTTTTTTAATTATTAATTATTTTCAAACTTATATCTCGCTTATGGTTAGTTCTACATGAAAAATGCAAATAACTATTTTGTAGGAAATTTTATCACCTTTAATTTTGGTGAAAAAGTAAAAATTGATAGGAGTAACTGCTTTCGAGATATAAGCAAAAAACAAAAAAACTGTTACCTTAATTAAGCGCTTGCATATAAGCAAATTTAGTACTACTAGTATTGTTATTATAAATGTTATTGTTATTAATATGACGACTAAAGACAACTCTAAGACTATAGTGACTTTTATGTCTCCTCCTTTTTCCTCTACTAAAGTGTTAGACACAATTAATTTAGTTTAATTTCAGTTTTTCAAACATTTTATTTTAAAGCAAATTTTTGTTAAATATTAAAAACTATAAAATGGCTTAGATTGCCTAAAAACACAGATCACACATGATCTTTTGCATAGAAATGAGAAAACGCTCATGTAACACACAAAATAAGCTCCATTTTTCCTTATTAAAAGTATTATTATTATTATTACTTATGTTACTATTACTATTATTATTATTATTATTATTAATATTATTATTATTAAAAACCGATTATAACTTTTGTATAGTAAATGTTTTTATACCAGTTTTAAAATGAGTTATTAATTTTAGACAATTTCTTGCCTAAAAACACAGATCACAGATGATCTCTTGCATAGAAATAAGAAAACGCTCAGATAACACAAAATAAGCATCATTTTTGCTTAGAAAAACTAAGCTTTAATTTAGAAAGAAATTCATTATTATAAGTATTATTATCATTATTATTATTATTATTATTATTATTATTATTATTATTATTATTATTATCAATATTATTATTATTATTATTATTATTATTATTAACTTTTGTATAGTAAATGTTTTATACCAGTTTTAAAATGAGTTATTAATTTTATTCAATTTCTTGCCTAAAAACACAGATCACAGATGATCTCTTGCATAGAAATGAGAAAACGCTCAGATAACACAAAATAAGCATCATTTTTGCTTAGAAAAACTAAGCTTTAATTTAGAAAGAAATTCATTATTATAAGTATTATTATCATTATTATCATTATTATTATTATTATTATTATTATTATTATTATTATTATTATTATTATTATTATCATTATTATTATTATTAACTTTTGTATAGTAAATGTTTTTATACCAGTTTTAAAATGAGTTATTAATTTTATACAATTTCTTGCCTAAAAACACAGATCACAGATTATCTCTTGCATAGAAATGAGAAAACGCTCATATAACACACAAAATAAGCTTCATTTTTGCTTAGAAAACTAAGCTTACTTTTATTACTATTATTATTATTACTATTATTATTATTATTATTATTATTATTATTATTATTATTATTAACTTTTGTATAGTAAATGTTTTTATACCAGTTTTAAAATGAGTTATTAATTTTAGACAATTTCTTGCCTAAAAACACAGATCACAGATGATTTCTTGCATAGAAATGAGAAAACGCTCATATAACACACAAAATAAGCTTCATTTTTGCTTAGAAAACTAAGTTTACTTTTATTACTATTATAATTTTTATTATTATTATTATTAATATTATTATTATTACTATTATTATTATTATTATTATTATTATTATTATTATTATTATTATTATTATTATTATTATTATTATTATTGTTATTATTATTATTATTGTTATTATTATTATTATTAAAAACTTATATTAAACAGACAGAAAACGTCGTATTCTGACACAAAAAAACGAATTACGTTATAGACTTGACGAGAACGGCGTATCTCGGACTCTTATAGGACTCTTATAGGCTCAAAAATTATCAGTTTGGATTAAAACAAATTATTTTTGTTGAGTCTCAGTCTGAATTGTTTATCAGTTCAAACAAAAACGGCTTATTTTAGACGATCTTTTGCTTTGAACAAGAAAACTTACGTCGAACAGACTAAAAACGTATTAATCTGGCATAAAAGAGCAATTTATGTATCACTTTGAATAAAGGCAGCTAATCCTATTCGTTTCATTGCTTAAAATAGACAAAATTGTTAATAAATCTAACAAAAACGCTGTATTCTAGCACAAAATACTAATTACATTATAGTTTCGACGAGAATAGCTTATTTGGAATGATTCTATGCTTCCAAACGAGTAAATTTTTATTAAACAGATGCCAAACATCATGTTTTGTCCTATAAAGACATTTTATATTGCAGTTTGTATTAAAACAAAATATTTTCGTTGATTCTTTGTTAGAAGCAGCAAACCTAACATTAAAGAATCTGAAAACTTTGTATTCGGACACAAACCACCGAATTTTGTATCAGTTTAGACAAAAACGGTTGATTTTCGACAATATTTTGCTTTGAACAAGAAAACTTATATCAAACTGACTAAAAACGTCTTATTTTAGCACAAAACAAAAGATTTGCGTTATAGTCTTAACGAGAGCTGTTAATTTCAAACGGTTCTATGCTTTGAAACGAGTAAACTTTCACTGTACAGCGGAAAAACATCTTATTTCGCCTTTTAAAAACGATTCATGCCACAATTTGGATAAAAACCAATTATTTTCGTTAATTCATTGTTACAAACATGAAACCTTACATCAAAGTAACTGAAAACCCCTTATTCAGACACAGAAATTCGAATTACGTTTCAGTCTGGACAAAAACTGCTTACTTTAGACGATCCTTTGTTTTAAATACTAAAACTTACATTAAAAAGATTAAATACGTCTTATTCTGGCTGAAAACTGCAAATTCTATATTACTCTAGATAAAAGCAATTTATCCTGATTACTCCTTTCCTTAGAATAGAGTAAACTTGTATAAAACTTAATAAAAACTTTAAATTTCGTCTCAAAGAAATAATTTACGTTATAGTTTTGACCAGCACTGTTTATTTCAAACGATTTTATGATTCGAAACTAATGAACTTTTATGGGGCAGATGCAAAACCACATATTACCATATAAAGCGTTGTTTTAAAGCAAATTATTACCTTTTGCAACAAGAAATTTCACGTCAAAGAAACTGAAAACATCGTATCCATGCACAAATATCGAATTACGTATCAGTTTAGGCAAATACAGCTTATTTTAAACGATTCCTTGCTATAAACAAGAAAAATTTTATCAAACATATTGAAAATGTCTTATTCTCGAAAATAAGAGCAAATTATGTATCAGTTTTAACAAAAGCGGATTACTCTGTTTGATTCTATGCTTAGAATAGAGTAAACTACTATAAAACGTAATGAAAACTCTATATTCAAGCTCAAAAGAACAAATTACGTTATAGTTTTGACAAAAAAAATTATTTCGGACGACTACATATTTCGAAGTAAGCAAACTTTAATTGAACAAGTGCAAAAGCTAATACTTTGCTTTAAAATAACGATTTATGTGGTAATATGGTATTTTGCATCTGTCCTATAAAAGTTTACTCGTTTCGCTCCATTGAATCATTCGAAATAATTTATTTTGACACAACAACAACGAAAATAATTTGTTTTTGTTTAAACTGTAACATAAGTCGTTTTTATAAAACGAACTAAAACGTTTGGCATCTGTTTAGTGAAAGTTTTCTCGTTTGGGGGCATAAAATCGTTTGAAATTAAGAGTTCACAGTTTGGATTAAAACAAATGATTTTCGTTTATTCATTGTTACAAACAAGAAACCTTACATCAAAGAAACTGAAAACCTCTTATTCAGGCCCAGAAAATCAAATTAAGTTTCAGTCTGGACACAAATTGCTTATTTTAGACGATTCTTTCTTTTGAACACGAAAACTTACATTAAAAAGATTAAAAACGTCTTATTCTGGCTCAAAACTGCAAATTATGTATTACTTTGGATAAAAGCAGTTTATCCTGATTACTCCTTTGCTTAGAATAGAGCAAACTTGTATAAAACTTAATGAAAACTTTAAATTTCGTCTCAAAGATATAATTTACGTTTAGTTTTGACCAGAACTGTTAATTTCAAACGATTTTATGCCCCCAAACGAGAAAACTTTCACTAAACAGATGCCAAACGTCTTAGTTCGTTTTATATAAACGACATGTTACAGTTTAAACAAATAATTATTTTCGTTGTTGTGTCAAAATAATTTATTTCGAATGATTCAATGGAGCGAAACGAGTAAACTTTTATAGTACAGATGCAAAATACCATATTACCACATAAATCGTTATTTTAAAGCAAAGTATTAGCTTTTGCACTTGTTCAATTTTTTTTTGTCAAAACTATAACGTAATTTGTTCTTTTGAGCTTGAATATAAAGTTTTCATTACGTTTTATAGTAGTTTACTCTACTCTAAGCATAGAATCAAACAGAGTAATCCGCTTTTGTTAAAACTGATACATAATTTGCTCTTATTTTCAAGAATAAGACATTTTCAATATGTTTGATAAAATTTTTCTTGTTTATAGCAAGGAATCGTTTAAAATAAGCTGTATTTGCCTAAACTGATACATAATTCGATATTTGTGCATGGATACGATGTTTTCAGTTTCTTTGACGTGAAATTTCTTGTTGCAAAAGGTAATAATTTGCTTTAAAACAACGCTTTATATGGTAATATGTGGTTTTGCATCTGCCCCATAAAAGTTCATTAGTTTCGAATCATAAAATCGTTTGAAATAAACAGTGCTGGTCAAAACTATAACGTAAATTATTTCTTTGAGACGAAATTTAAAGTTTTCATTAAGTTTTATACAAGTTTACTCTATTCTAAGTAAAGGAGTAATCAGGATAAATTGCTTTTATCTAGAGTAATATATAATTTGCAGTTTTCAGCCAGAATAAGACGTTTTTAATCTTTTTAATGTAAGTTTTTGTATTCAAAACAAAGGATCGTCTAAAGTAAGCAGTTTTTGTCCAGACTGAAACGTAATTCGAATTTCTGTGCCTAAATAAGGGGTTTTCAGTTTCTTTGATGTAAGGTTTCTTGTTTGTAACAATGAATTAACAAAAATAATTGGTTTTTATCCAAACTGTGGCATGAATCAGCTTTAAGACTATAACGCAAATCTTTTGTTTTGTGCTAAAATAAGACGTTTTTAGTCAGTTTGATATAAGTTTTCTTGTTCAAAGCAAAATATTGTCGAAAATCAACCGTTTTTGTCTAAACTGATACAAAATTCGGTGGTTTGTGTCCGAATACAAAGTTTTCAGATTCTTTAATGTTAGGTTTGCTGCTTCTAACAAAGAATCAACGAAAATATTTTGTTTTAATACAAACTGCAATATAAAATGTCTTTATAGGACAAAACATGATGTTTGGCATCTGTTTAATAAAAATTTACTCGTTTGGAAGCATAGAATCATTCCAAATAAGCTATTCTCGTCGAAACTATAATGTAATTAGTATTTTGTGCTTGAATACAGCGTTTTTGTTAGATTTATTAACAATTTTGTCTATTTTAAGCAATGAAACGAATAGGATTAGCTGCCTTTATCCAAAGTGATACATAAATTGCTCTTTTAGGCCAGATTAAGACGTTTTTAGTCTGTTCGATGTAAGTTTTCTTGTTCAAAGCAAAAGATCGTCTAAAATAAGCCGTTTTTGTTTGAACTGATAAACAATTTAGACTGAGACTCAACAAAAATAATTTGTTTTAATCCAAACTGATACTTTTTGACCTTATAAGAGTCCTATAAGTGTCCGAGATACGCCGTTCTCGTCAAGTCTATAACGTAATTCGTTTTTTTGTGACAGAATACGTTTTCTGTCTGTTTAATATAAGTTTTTAATAATAATAATAATAACAATAATAATAATAATAATAATAATAATAATAGTAATAATAATAATAATATTAATAATAATAATAATGAAAATAATAATAATAATAAAAGTAAGCTTAGTTTTCTAAGCAAAAATGAAGCTTATTTTGTGTGTTATATGAGCGTTTTTTCACTTCTATGCAAGAAATCATCTGTGATCTGTGTTTTTAGGCAAGAAATTGTCTAAAATTAATAACTCATTTTAAAACTGGTATAAAAACATTTACTATACAAAAGTTAATAATAATAATAATAATAATAATAATAATAATAATAATAATAATAATAATAATAGTAATAATAATAATAATAGTAATAAAAGTAAGCTTAGTTTTCTAACCAAAAATGAAGCTTATTTTGTGTGTTATATGAGCGTTTACTCATTTCTATGCAAGAGATAATCTGTGATCTGTGTTTTTAGGCAAGAAATTGTATAAAATTAATAACTCATTTTAAAACTGGTATAAAAACATTTACTATACAAAAGTTAATAATAATAATAATGATAATAATAATAATAATAATAATAATAATAATAATAATAATAATGATAATAATGATAATAATACATATAATAATGAATTTCTTTCTAAATTAAAGCTTAGTTTTTCTAAGCAAAAATGATGCTTATTTTGTGTTATCTGAGCGTTTTCTCATTTCTATGCAAGAGATCATCTGTGATCTGTGTTTTTAGGCAAGAAATTGTCTAAAATTAATAACTCATTTTAAAACTGGTATAAAAACATTTACTATACAAAAGTTATAATCGGTTTTTAATAATAATTATATTAATAATAATAATAATAATAATAATAATAGTAATAATAATAATAAAAATAATAGTAATAATAATAATAATAATAATAATAATAATAGTAATAGTAACATAAGTAATAATAATAATAATACTTTTAATAAAGAAAAATGGAGCTTATTTTGTGTGTTACATGAGCGTTTTCTCATTTCTATGCAAAAGATCATGTGTGATCTGTGTTTTTAGGCAATCTAAGCCATTTTATAGTTTTTAATATTTAACAAATATTTGCTTTAAAATAGAATGTTTGAAAAACTGAAATTAAACTAAATTAATTGTGTCTAACACTTTAGTAGAGGAAAAAGAAGAAGACATAAAAGTCACTAAAGGTTTCAGAGTCGTCTTTAATCGTCATATTAATAACAATAACATTAATAATAATAATACTAATAGTACTAAATTTGCTTATATGCAAACGCTTAATTAAGTTAACAGTTTTTTGGTTTCTTGCTTATATCTCGAAAACAGTTACTACTATCAATTTTAATCTTTTTACTAAAATTAAAGCTGATAAAATTTCCTACAAAATAGTAATTTGCATTTTTCATGTAGGACTAACCATAAGCGAGATATAAGTTTGAAAATAACTAATATTTAAAAAAAAGTGCTTTAACAGAAAATGTCTTGTGATTTAAAATACACTTAATTTATTGGGTCCAATACTTTATTAGAAGAAAAAGGAGGTGACATAAAAGTCACTGAAGTCTTCAGAGTCGATTTTAAAAGCTGCATTTTCGTTTTCGTCTCAAACATTGAAAACTGAATTACATTTTTGTTCAGTAACAGTTACAGTTTTCTTATTGGTTTTTTGCTTATATCTCAAAAACTGTTACTCCTATCAATTTTTATCTTTCTTTCAAAATTAAAGCTGATAAAATTTCCAACAAAATCGTTATTTGCATTTTTCTTGTAGGACCAACCATAAGCGAGTTATAGAGTTGTATATAAATAATTTTTAACAAAAATTTGCTTTAAAATAAAATGTTTAAAAAACCGATATTAAACTAAATTAATTGGGTCTAACACTTTAGTAGAGGAAAAGAGAGAAGACATAAAGTCACCAAAGTCTTCAGAGTTGTTTTTAGTACTAAATTTGCTTATATGCAAGCGCTTAATTAAGGTAACAGTTTTTTGGTTTCTTGCTTATATCTCGAAAACAGTTACTCCTATCAAATTTTATCTTTTTACTAAAATTAAAGCTGATAAAATTTCCTACAAAATAGTAATTTGCATTTTTCATGTAGGACTAACCATAAGCGAGATATAAGTTTGAAAATAATTAATATTTAAAAAAAAAGTGTTTTAACAGAAAATGTCTTGGGATTTAAAATACACTTAATTTATTGGGTCCAATAGTTTATTAGAAGAAAAAGGAGGTGACATAAAAGTCACTGAAGTCTTCAGAGTCGGTTTTAAATGCTGCATTTTCGTCTTCGTCTCAAACATTGAAAACTGAATTACATTTTTGTTCAGTAACAGTTACAGTTTTCTTATTGGTTTTTTGCTTATATCTCGAAAACTGTTACTCTTATCAATTTTTATCTTTATTTCAAAATTAAAGCTGATAAAATTTCCTACAAAATCGTTATTTGCATTTTTCATGTAGGACCAACCATAAGCGAGTTATAGAGTTGGATATAAATAATATTTAACAAAAATTTGCTTTAAAATAAAATGTTTGAAAAACTGAAATTAAACTAATTTAATTGGGTCTAACACTTTAGTAGAGGAAAAAGAAAAAGACATAAAAGTCACTAAAGGTTTCAGAGTCGTCTTTAGTCGTCATATTAATAACAATAACATTAATGATAATAATACTAATAGTACTAAATTTGCTTATATGAAAACGCTTAATTAAGGTAACAGTGTTTTGGTTTCTTGCTTATATCTCGAAAACAGTTACTCCTATCAATTTTTTTTTTACTAAAATTAAAGCTAATAAAATTTCCTACAAAATAGTTATTTGCATTTCTTTTGTAAGACCAACCATAAGCGAGTTATAGAGTTGGATATAAATAATCTTCAACAAAAATTTGCTTTAAAATAAAATGTTTGAAAAACCGAAATTAAACTAAATTAATTGAGTCTAACACTTTAGTATAGGAAAAAGGAGAAGACATAAAAGTCACCAAAGTCTTCAGAGTCGTTTTTAGTCGTCATTTTAATAACAATAACATTAATAATAATAATACTAATAGTACTAAATTTGCTTATATGCAAACGCTTAATTAAGTTAACAGTTTTTTGGTTTCTTGCTTATATCTCGAAAACAGTTACTACTATCAATTTTTATTTTTTTACTAAAATTAAAGCTGATAAAATTTCCTACAAAATAGTAATTTGCATTTTTCATGTAGGACTAACCATAAGCGAGATATAAGTTTGAAAATAACTAATATTTAAAAAAAAGTGCTTTAACAGAAAATGTCTTGTGATTTAAAATACACTTAATTTATTGGGTCCAATACTTTATTAGAAGAAAAAGGAGGTGACATAAAAGTCACTGAAGTCTTCAGAGTCGATTTTAAAAGCTGCATTTTCGTCTTCGTCTCAAACATTGAAAACTGAATTACATTTTTGTTCAGTAACAGTTACAGTTTTCTTATTGGTTTTTTGCTTATATCTCAAAAACTGTTACTCCTATCAATTTTTATCTTTCTTTCAAAATTAAAGCTGATAAAATTTCCAACAAAATCGTTATTTGCATTTTTCTTGTAGGACCAACCATAAGCGAGTTATAGAGTTGGATATAAATAATCTTTAACAAAAATTTGCTTTAAAATAAAATGTTTGAAAAACCGATATTAAACTAAATTAATTGGGTCTAACACTTTAGTAGAGGAAAAGAGAGAAGACATAAAGTCACCAATGTCTTCAGAGTTGTTTTTAGTACTAAATTTGCTTATATGCAAGCGCTTAATTAAGGTAACAGTTTTTTGGTTTCTTGCTTATATCTCGAAAACAGTTACCCCTATCAAATTTTATCTTTTTACTAAAATTAAAGCTGATAAAATTTCCTACAAAATAGTTATTTGCATTTTTCTTGTAGGACCAAGCATAAGCGAGTTATAGAAATGGATATAAATAATATTTAACAAAAATTTGCTTTAAAATAAAATGTTTAAAATACTGAAATTAAACTACATTAATTGTGTCTAACATTTTAGTAGAGGAAAAAGAAGAAGACATAAAAGTCACTAAAGGTTTCAGAGTCGTCTTTAATCGTCATTTTTAATAACAATAACATTAATAATAATAATAATACTAATAGTACTAAATTTGCTTATATGCAAACGCTTAATTAAGTTAACAGTTTTTTGGTTTCTTGCTTATATCTCGAAAACAGTTACTCTTATCAATTTTTATCTTTTTACTAAAATTAAAGCTGATAAAATTTCCTACAAAATAGTAATTTGCATTTTTCATGTAGGACTAACCATAAGCGAGTTATAGAGTTGGATATAAATAATCTTTAACAAAAATTTGCTTTAAAATTAAATGTTTGAAAAACCGATATTAAACTAAATTAATTGGGTCTAACACTTTAGTAGAGGAAAAAGAAGACATAAAGTCAACAAAGTCTTCAGAGTTGTTTTTAGTACTAAATTTGCTTATATGCAAGCGCTTAATTAACGTAACAGTTTTTTGGTTTCTTGCTTATATCTCGAAATCAGTTACTCCTATCAATTTTTATCTTTCTACTAAAATTAAAGCTGATAAAATTTCCTACAAAATAGTAATTTGCATTTTTCATGTAGGACTAACCATAAGCGAGATATAAGTTTGAAAATAATTAATATTTGAAAAAAAGTGTTTTAACAGAAAATGTCTTGGGATTTAAAATACACTTAATTTATTGGGTCTAATACTTTATTAGAAGAAAAAGGAGGTGACATAAAAGTCACTGAAGTCTTCAGAGTCGATTTTAAATGCTGCATTTTTGTCTTCGTCTCAAACATTGAAAACTGAATTACATTTTTGTTCAGTAACAGTTACAGTTTTCTTATTGGTTTTTTGCTTATATCTCGAAAACTGTTACTCCTATCAATTTTTATCTTTCTTTCAAAATTAAAGCTGATAAAATTTCCAACAAAATCGTTATTTGCATTTTTCTTGCAGGACCAACCATAAGCGAGTTATAGAGTTGGATATAAATAATATTTAACAAAAATTTGCTTTAAAATAAAATGCTTGAAAAACCCGAATTAAACTAAATTAATTGTGTCTAACACTTTAGTAGAGGAAAAAGGAGAAGACATAAAAGTCACTAAATGTTTCAGAGTCGTCTTTAGTCGTCATATTAATAACAATAACATTAATAATAATAATAGTAATAGTACTAAATTTGCTTATATGCAAACGCTTAATTAAGGTAACAGTTTTTTGGTTTCTTGCTTATATCTCGAAAACAGTTACTCCTATCAATTTTTATCTTTTTTTCAAAATTAAAGCTGATAAAATTTCCTACAAAATAGTTATTTGCATTTTTTTGTAGGACCAACCATAAGCGAGTTATAGAGTTGGATATAAATAATCTTTAACAAAAATTTGCTTTAAAATAAAATGTTTGAAAAACCGAAATTAAAATAAATTAAGACTAACACTTTAGTAGAGGAAAAAGGAGAAGACATAAAAGTCACCAAAGTCTTAAGAGTCGTTTTTAGTCGTCACATTAATAACAATAACATTAATATTAATAATACTAATATTACTAAATTTGCTTATATGCAAGCGCTTAATTAAGGTAACAGTTTTTTGGTTTCTTGCTTATATCTCGAAAACAGTTACTCCTATAAATTTTTATCTTTTTACTAAAATTAAAGCTGATAAAATTTCCTACAAAATAGTAATTTGCATTTTTCATGTAGGACTAACCATAAGCGAGATATAAGTTTGAAAATAATTAATATTTAAAAAAAAAGTGCTTTAACAGAAAATGTCTTGTGATTTAAAATACACTTAATTTAACGGGTCCAATACTTTATTAGAAGAAAAAGGAGGAGACATAAAAGTCACTGAAGTCTTCAGAGTCGATTTTAAATGCTGCATTTTCGTCTTTGTCTCAAACATTGAAATCTGAATTACATTTTTGTTTAGTAACAGTTACAGTTTTCTTATTGGTTTTTTGCTTATATCTCGAAAACAGTTACTCCTATCAATTTTTATCTTTTTTTCAAAATTAAAGCTGATAAAATTTTCTACAAAATAGTTATTTGCATTTTTTTGTAGGACCAACCATAAGCGAGTTATAGAGTTGGATATAAATAATCTTTAACAAAAATTTGCTTTAAAATAAAATGTTTGAAAAACCAAAATTAAACTAAATTAATTAAGACTAACACTTTAGTAGAGGAAAAAGGAGAAGACATAAAAGTCACCAATGTCTTGAGAGTCGTTTTTAGTAGTCATATTAATAACAATAACATTAATAATAATAATAATACTAATATTACTAAATTTGCTTATATGCAAGCGCTTAATTAAGGTAACAGTTTCTTGCTTATATCTCGAAAACAGTTACTCTTATCAATTTTTATCTTTTTACTAAAATTAAAGCTGATAAAATTTCCTACAAAATAGTTATTTGCATTTTTTATGTAGAACTAACCATAAGCGAGATATAAGTTTGAAAATAATTAATATTTAAAAAAAAGTGCTTTAACAGAAAATGTCTTGTGATTTAAAATACACTTAATTTAATGGGTTCAATACTTTATTAGAAGAAAAAGGAGGTGACATAAAAGTCACCAAAGTCTTCAGAGTTGTTTTTAGTACTAAATTTGCTTATATGCAAGCCCTTAATTAAGGTAACAGTTTTTTGGTTTCTTGCTTATATCTCGAAAACAGTTACTCCTATCAATTTTTTTCTTTTCACTAATATTAAAGCTGATAAAATTTCCTACAAAATAGTTATTTGCATTTTTCATGTAGAACTAACCATAAGCGAGATATAAGTTTGAAAATAATTAATATTTAAAAAAAAATGTACTTTAACAGAAAATGTCTTGTGATTTAAAATACACTTAATTTATTGGGTCCAATACTTTATTAGAAGAAAAAGGAGGTGACATAAAGGTCACTAAAGTCTTCAGAGTCGATTTTAAATGATGCATTTTCGTCTTTGTCTCAAACATTGAAAACTGAATTACATTTTTGTTTAGTAACAGTTACAGTTTTCTTATCGGTTTTTTGCTTATATCTCGAGAACAGTTACTCCTATCAATTTTTATCTTTCTTTCAAAATTAAAGCTGATAAAATTTTCTACAAAATAGTTATTCGCATTTTTTTTGTAGGACCAACCATAAGCGAGTTATAGAGTTGGATATAAATAATCTTTAACAAAAATTTGCTTTAAAATAAAATGTTTGAAAAACCGAAATTAAACTAAATTAATTGTGTCTAACACTTTAGTAGAGGAAAAAGAAGAAGACATAAAAGTCACCAAAGTTTTCAGTGTTGTTTTTAGTACTAAATTTGCTTATATGCAAGGCCTTAATTAAGGTAACAGTTTTCTGGTTTCTTGCTTATATCTCGAAAACAGTTACTCTTATCAATTTTTATCTTTTTACTAAAATTAAAGCTGATAAAATTTCCTACAAAATAGTTATTTGCATTTTTCATGTAGGACTAACCATAAGCGAGATATAAGTTTGATAATAATTAATATTTAAAAAGAAAGTGCTTTAACAGAAAATGCCTTGTGATTTAAAATACAATAAAAACATTTACTATACAAAAGTTATAATCGGTTTTTAATAATAATAATAATAATAGTAAAAAAAGTAATAATAATAATAATAATAATAATAATAATAATAATAATAATAGTAATAATAATAATAAAAATAATAGTAATAATAATAATAATAATAAAAATAATAATAATAGTAGTAATAAAAATAAGCTTAGTTTTCTAAGCAAAAATGAAGCTTATTTTGTGTTATATGAGCTATTCTCATTTCTATGCAAAAGATCATGTGTGATCTGTGTTTTTAGGCAATCTAAGCCATTTGATAGTTTTTAGGCAAGAAATTGGCTAAAATTAATAACTCATTTTAAAACTGGTATAAAAACATTTACTATACAAAAGTTAATAATAATAATAATAATAATAATAATAATAATAATAATAATAATAATAATACTAATAATAATAATAATAATAACAATAATAATAATAATAATAATAATAATAATAATAATAATAATAATAATAATAGTAATAGTAACAAAAGTAATAATAATAATAATACTTTTAATAAGGAAAAATGGAGCTTATTTTGTGTGTTACATGAGCGTTTTCTCATTTCTATGCAAAAGATCATGTGTGATCTGTGTTTTTAGGCAATCTAAGCCATTTAATAGTTTTTAATATTTAACAAAAATTTGCATTAAAATAAAATGTTTGAAAAACTGAAATTAAACTAAATTAAGTGTGTCTAACACTTTAGTAGAGAAAAAAGGAGACATAAAAGTCACTAAAGTCTTAGAGTTGTCTTTAGTCGTCATATTAATAACAATAACATTTATAATAACAATACTAGTAGTACTAAATTTGCTTATATGCAAGCGCTTAATTAAGGTAACAGTTTTTTTGTTTTTTGCTTATATCTCGAAAACAGTTACTCCTATCAATTTTTACTTTTTCACCAAAATTAAGGTGATAAAATTTCCTACAAAATAGTTATTTGCATTTTTCATGTAGAACTAACCATAAGCGAGATATAAGTTTGAAAATAATTAATAATTAAAAAAAAGTGTTTTAACAGAAAATGTCTTGTGATTTATAAAATACACTTAATTTATTGGGTCCAATACTGTATTAGAAGAAAAAGGAGGTGACATAAAAGTCACTAAAGTCTTCAGAGTCGTTTTTAAATGCTGCATTTTTGTCTTCGTCTCAAACATTGAAAACTGAATTACATTTTTGTTCAGTAACAGTTACAGTTTTGTTATTGGTTTTTTGCTTATATCTCGAAAACAGTTACTCCTATCAAATTTTACCTTTCTTTCAAAATTAAAGCTGATAAAATTTCCAACAAAATAGTTATTTACATTTTTCTTGTAGGACCAAGCATAAACGAGTTATAAAGTTGGATATAAATAATATTTAACAAAAATTTGCTTTAAAATAAAATGCTTGAAAAACTTGAATTAAACTAAATTAATTGTGTCTAACACTTTAGTAGAGGAAAAAGGAGAAGACATAAAAGACACTAGATGTTTCAGAGTCGTCTTTAATCGTCATATTAATAACAATAACATTAATAATAATAATACTAATAGTACTAAATTTGCTTATATGCAAACGCTTAATTAAGGTAACAGTTTTTTGGTTTTTTGCTTATATCTCGAAAACAGTTACTTCTATCAATTTTTACTTTTTCACTAAAATTAATGGTGATAAAATTTCCTACAAAATAGTTATTTGCATTTTTCATGTAGAACTAACCATAAGCGAGATATAAGTTTGAAAATAATTAATAATTAAAAAAAAGTGTTTTAACAGAAAATGTCTTGTGATTTAAAATACACTTAATTTATTGGGTTCAATACTTTATTAGAAGAAAAAGGAGGTGACATAAAAGTCACTGAAGTCTTCAGAGTCGTTTTTAAATGCTGCATATTTGTCTTCGTCTCAAACATTGAAAACTGAATTACATTTTTGTTCAGTAACAGTTACAGTTTTCTTATTGGTTTTTTGCTTATATCTCGAAAACAGTTACTCCTATCAAATTTTATCTTTCTTTTAAAATTAAAGCTGATAAAATTTCCAACAAAATAGTTATTTACATTTTTCTTGTAGGACCAAGCATAAACGAGTTATAGAGTTGGATATAAATAATATTTAACAAAAATTTGCTTTAAAATAAAATGCTTGAAAAACCCGAATTAAACTAAATTAATTGTGTCTAACACTTTAGTAGAGGAAAAAGGAGAAGACATAAAAGTCACTAAATGTTTCAGAGTCGTCTTTAGTCGTCATATTAATAACAATAACATTAATAATAATAATACTAATAGTACTAAATTTGCTTATATGCAAACGCTTAATTAAGGTAACAGTTTTTTGGTTTCTTGCTTATATCTCGAAAACAGTTACTCCTATCAATTTTTATCTTTTTTTCAAAATTAAAGCTGATAAAATTTCCTACAAAATAGTTATTTGCATTTTTTTGTAGGACCAACCATAAGCGAGTTATAGAGTTGGATATAAATAATCTTTAACAAAAATTTGCTTTAAAATAAAATGTTTGAAAAACCGAAATTAAAATAAATTAAGACTAACACTTTAGTAGAGGAAAAAGGAGAAGACATAAAAGTCACCAAAGTCTTAAGAGTCGTTTTTAGTCGTCACATTAATAACAATAACATTAATATTAATAATACTAATATTACTAAATTTGCTTATATGCAAGCGCTTAATTAAGGTAACATTTTTTTGGTTTCTTGCTTATATCTCGAAAACAGTTACTCCTATAAATTTTTATCTTTTTACTAAAATTAAAGCTGATAAAATTTCCTACAAAATAGTAACTTGCATTTTTCATGTAGGACTAACCATAAGCGAGATATAAGTTTGAAAATAATTAATAATTAAAAAAAAGTGTTTTAACAGAAAATGTCTTGTGATTTAAAATACACTTAATTTATTGGGTTCAATACTTTATTAGAAGAAAAAGGAGGTGACATAAAAGTCACTGAAGTCTTCAGAGTCGTTTTTAAATGCTGCATATTTGTCTTCGTCTCAAACATTGAAAACTGAATTACATTTTTGTTCAGTAACAGTTACAGTTTTCTTATTGGTTTTTTGCTTATATCTCGAAAACAGTTACTCCTATCAAATTTTATCTTTCTTTTAAAATTAAAGCTGATAAAATTTCCAACAAAATAGTTATTTACATTTTTCTTGTAGGACCAAGCATAAACGAGTTATAGAGTTGGATATAAATAATATTTAACAAAAATTTGCTTTAAAATAAAATGCTTGAAAAACCCGAATTAAACTAAATTAATTGTGTCTAACACTTTAGTAGAGGAAAAAGGAGAAGACATAAAAGTCACTAAATGTTTCAGAGTCGTCTTTAGTCGTCATATTAATAACAATAACATTAATAATAATAATACTAATAGTACTAAATTTGCTTATATGCAAACGCTTAATTAAGGTAACAGTTTTTTGGTTTCTTGCTTATATCTCGAAAACAGTTACTCCTATCAATTTTTATCTTTTTTTCAAAATTAAAGCTGATAAAATTTCCTACAACATAGTTATTTGCATTTTTTTGTAGGACCAACCATAAGCGAGTTATAGAGTTGGATATAAATAATCTTTAACAAAAATTTGCTTTAAAATAAAATGTTTGAAAAACCGAAATTAAAATAAATTAAGACTAACACTTTAGTAGAGGAAAAAGGAGAAGACATAAAAGTCACCAAAGTCTTAAGAGTCGTTTTTAGTCGTCACATTAATAACAATAACATTAATATTAATAATACTAATATTACTAAATTTGCTTATATGCAAGCGCTTAATTAAGGTAACATTTTTTTGGTTTCTTGCTTATATCTCGAAAACAGTTACTCCTATAAATTTTTATCTTTTTACTAAAATTAAAGCTGATAAAATTTCCTACAAAATAGTAACTTGCATTTTTCATGTAGGACTAACCATAAGCGAGATATAAGTTTGAAAATAATTAATATTTAAAAAAAAAGTGCTTTAACAGAAAATGTCTTGTGATTTAAAATACACTTAATTTAACGGGTCCAATACTTTATTAGAAGAAAAAGGAGGAGACATAAAAGTCACTGAAGTCTTCAGAGTCGATTTTAAATGCTGCATTTTCGTCTTTGTCTCAAACATTGAAATCTGAATTACATTTTTGTTTAGTAACAGTTACAGTTTTCTTATTGGTTTTTTGCTTATATCTCGAAAACAGTTACTCCTATCAATTTTTGTCTTTTTTTCAAAATTAAAGCTGATAAAATTTCTTACAAAATAGTTATTTGCATTTTTTTGTAGGACCAACCATAAGCGAGTTATAGAGTTGGATATAAATAATCTTTAACAAAAATTTGCTTTAAAATAAAATGTTTGAAAAACCAAAATTAAACTAAATTAATTAAGACTAACACTTTAGTAGAGGAAAAAGGAGAAGACATAAAAGTCACCAAAGTCTTGAGAGTCGTTTTTAGTAGTCATATTAATAACAATAACATTAATAATAATAATAATACTAATATTACTAAATTTGCTTATATGCAAGCGCTTAATTAAGGTAACAGTTTCTTGCTTATATCTCGAAAACAGTTACTCTTATCAATTTTTATCTTTTTACTAAAATTAAAGCTGATAAAATTTCCTACAAAATAGTTATTTGCATTTTTTATGTAGAACTAACCATAAGCGAGGTATAAGTTTGAAAATAATTAATATTTAAAAAAAAAGTGCTTTAACAGAAAATGTCTTGTGATTTAAAATACACTTAATTTAATGGGTTCAATACTTTATTAGAAGAAAAAGGAGGTGACATAAAAGTCACCAAAGTCTTCAGAGTTGTTTTTAGTACTAAATTTGCTTATATGCAAGCCCTTAATTAAGGTAACAGTTTTTTGGTTTCTTGCTTATATCTCGAAAACAGTTACTCCTATCAATTTTTTTCTTTTCACTAATATTAAAGCTGATAAAATTTCCTACAAAATAGTTATTTGCATTTTTTATGTAGAACTAACCATAAGCGAGATATAAATTTGAAAATAATCAATATTTAAAAAAAAATGTACTTTAACAGAAAATGTCTTGTGATTTAAAATACACTTAATTTATTGGGTCCAATACTTTATTAGAAGAAAAAGGAGGTGACAGAAAGGTCACTAAAGTCTTCAGAGTCGATTTTAAATGATGCATTTTCGTCTTTGTCTCAAACATTGAAAACTGAATTACATTTTTGTTTAGTAACAGTTACAGTTTTCTTATCGGTTTTTTGCTTATATCTCGAGAACAGTTACTCCTATCAATTTTTATCTTTCTTTCAAAATTAAAGCTGATAAAATTTTCTACAAAATAGTTATTCGCATTTTTTTTGTAGGACCAACCATAAGCGAGTTATAGAGTTGGATATAAATAATCTTTAACAAAAATTTGCTTTAAAATAAAATGTTTGAAAAACCGAAATTAAACTAAATTAATTGTGTCTAACACTTTAGTAGAGGAAAAAGAAGAAGACATAAAAGTCACCAAAGTCTTCAGTGTTGTTTTTAGTACTAAATTTGCTTATATGCAAGGCCTTAATTAAGGTAACAGTTTTCTGGTTTCTTGCTTATATCTCGAGAACAGTTACTCTTATCAATTTTTATCTTTTTACTAAAATTAAAGCTGATAAAATTTCCTACAAAATAGTTATTTGCATTTTTCATGTAGGACTAACCATAAGCGAGATATAAGTTTGATAATAATTAATATTTAAAAAGAAAGTGCTTTAACAGAAAATGCCTTGTGATTTAAAATACAATAAAAACATTTACTATACAAAAGTTATAATCGGTTTTTAATAATAATAATAATAATAGTAAAAAAAGTAATAATAATAATAATAATAATAATAATAATAATAATAATAATAATACTTATAATAATGAATTTCTTTCTAAATTAAAGCTTAGTTTTTCTAAGGAAAAATGAAGCTTATTTTGTGTTATCTGAGCGTTTTCTCATTTCTATGCAAGAGATCATCTGTGATCTGTGTTTTTAGGCAAGAAATTGTCTAAAATTAAAAACTCATTTTAAAACTGGTATAAAAACATTTACTATACAAAAGTTATAGTCGGTTTTTAATAATAATAATATTACTAATTATTTTAATATTAATTTAGTTTAATTTCGGTTTTTCAAACATTTTGTTTTATATCAAATTTTTGTTAAAGATTATTTATATCCATCTCTATAACTCGCTTATGGTTGGTCCTACAAAAAAAATGCAAAAAACTATTTTGTAAAAAATTTTATCAGCTTTAATTTTGAAGGAAAGATAAAAATTGATAGGAGTACTAAACAAAAATGTAATTCAGTATTTAATGTTTGAGACGAAGACGAAAATGCAGCATTTACTGTCACCTCCTTTTTCTTCTAATAAAGTATTGGACCCATTAAATTAAGTGTATTTTAAATCACAAGACATTTTCTGTTAATGCACTTTTTTTTTAAATATTAATTATTTTCAAACTTATATCTCGCTTATGGTTAGTCCTACATGAAAAATGCAAATTACTATTTTGTAGGAAATTTTATCAGCTTTAATTTTAGTAAAAATTTAAAAATTGATAGGGGTAACTGTTTTCGAGATATAAGCAAGAAACCAAAAAACTGTTACCTTAATTAAGCGCTTGCATATAAGCAAATTTAGTAATATTAGTATTATTATTACTAATGTTATTGTTATTAATATGACGACTAAAAACGACTCTCAAGACTTTGGTGACTTTTATGTCTTCTCCTTTTTCCTCTACTAAAGTGTTAGTCTTAATTTAGTTTAATTTCGGTTTTTCAAACATTTTATTTTAAAGCAAATTTTTGTTAAAGATTATTTATATCCAACTCTATAACTCGCTTATGGTTGTTCCTACAAAAAAACGCAAATAACTATTTTGTAGGAAACTTTATCAGCTTTAATTTTGAAAAAAAGATAAAAATTGATAGGAGTAACTGTTTTCGAGATATAAGCAAGAAACCAAAAAACTGTTACCTTAATTAAGCGTTTGCATATAAGCAAATTTAGTACTATTAGTATTATTATTATTAATGTTATTGTTATTAATATGACGACTAAAGACGACTCTGAAACATTTAGTGACTTTTATGTCTTCTCCTTTTTCCTCTACTAATGTGTTAGACACAATTAATTTAGTTTAATTCCGGTTTTTCAAGCATTTTATTTTAAAGCAAATTTTTGTTAAATATTATTTATATCCAACTCTATAACTCGTTTATGCTTGGTCCTACAAGAAAAATGTAAACAACTATTTTGTTGGAAATTTTATCAGCTTTAATTTTGAAAGAAAGATAAAATTTGATAGGAGTAACTGTTTTCGAGATATAAGCAAAAAACCAATAAGAAAACTGTAACTGTTACTGAACAAAAATGTAATTCAGTTTTCAATGTTTGAGACGAAGACAAAAATGCAGCATTTAAAAACGACTCTGAAGACTTCAGTGACTTTTATGTCACCTCCTTTTTCTTCTAATAAAGTATTGAACCCAATAAATTAAGTGTATTTTAAATCACAAGACATTTTCTGTTAAAACACTTTTTTTTAATTATTAATTATTTTCAAACTTATATCTCGCTTATGGTTAGTTCTACATGAAAAATGCAAATAACTATTTTGTAGGAAATTTTATCACCTTTAATTTTGGTGAAAAAGTAAAAATTGATAGGAGTAACTGCTTTCGAGATATAAGCAAAAAACAAAAAAACTGTTACCTTAATTAAGCGCTTGCATATAAGCAAATTTAGTACTACTAGTATTGTTATTATAAATGTTATTGTTATTAATATGACGACTAAAGACAACTCTAAGACTATAGTGACTTTTATGTCTCCTCCTTTTTCCTCTACTAAAGTGTTAGACACAATTAATTTAGTTTAATTTCAGTTTTTCAAACATTTTATTTTAAAGCAAATTTTTGTTAAATATTAAAAACTATAAAATGGCTTAGATTGCCTAAAAACACAGATCACACATGATCTTTTGCATAGAAATGAGAAAACGCTCATGTAACACACAAAATAAGCTCCATTTTTCCTTATTAAAAGTATTATTATTATTATTACTTATGTTACTATTACTATTATTATTATTATTATTATTAATATTATTATTATTAAAAACCGATTATAACTTTTGTATAGTAAATGTTTTTATACCAGTTTTAAAATGAGTTATTAATTTTAGACAATTTCTTGCCTAAAAACACAGATCACAGATGATCTCTTGCATAGAAATAAGAAAACGCTCAGATAACACAAAATAAGCATCATTTTTGCTTAGAAAAACTAAGCTTTAATTTAGAAAGAAATTCATTATTATAAGTATTATTATCATTATTATTATTATTATTATTATTATTATTATTATTATTATTATTATCAATATTATTATTATTATTATTATTATTATTATTAACTTTTGTATAGTAAATGTTTTATACCAGTTTTAAAATGAGTTATTAATTTTATTCAATTTCTTGCCTAAAAACACAGATCACAGATGATCTCTTGCATAGAAATGAGAAAACGCTCAGATAACACAAAATAAGCATCATTTTTGCTTAGAAAAACTAAGCTTTAATTTAGAAAGAAATTCATTATTATAAGTATTATTATCATTATTATCATTATTATTATTATTATTATTATTATTATTATTATTATTATTATTATTATTATTATCATTATTATTATTATTAACTTTTGTATAGTAAATGTTTTTATACCAGTTTTAAAATGAGTTATTAATTTTATACAATTTCTTGCCTAAAAACACAGATCACAGATTATCTCTTGCATAGAAATGAGAAAACGCTCATATAACACACAAAATAAGCTTCATTTTTGCTTAGAAAACTAAGCTTACTTTTATTACTATTATTAT
Source organism: Tribolium castaneum (assembly GCF_031307605.1). Taxonomy (NCBI): domain Eukaryota; kingdom Metazoa; phylum Arthropoda; class Insecta; order Coleoptera; family Tenebrionidae; genus Tribolium; species Tribolium castaneum. Next base: position 18,911,275 of record NC_087399.1, read on the forward strand.
TATTACTATTATTATTATTATTATTATTATTATTATTATTATTATTAACTTTTGTATAGTAAATGTTTTTATACCAGTTTTAAAATGAGTTATTAATTTTAGACAATTTCTTGCCTAAAAACACAGATCACAGATGATTTCTTGCATAGAAATGAGAAAACGCTCATATAACACACAAAATAAGCTTCATTTTTGCTTAGAAAACTAAGCTTACTTTTATTACTATTATTATTTTTATTATTATTATTATTAATATTATTATTATTACTATTATTATTATTATTATTATTATTATTATTATTATTATTATTATTATTATTATTATTATTATTATTATTGTTATTATTATTATTATTGTTATTATTATTATTATTAAAAACTTATATTAAACAGACAGAAAACGTCGTATTCTGACACAAAAAAACGAATTACGTTATAGACTTGACGAGAACGGCGTATCTCGGACTCTTATAGGACTCTTATAGGCTCAAAAATTATCAGTTTGGATTAAAACAAATTATTTTTGTTGAGTCTCAGTCTGAATTGTTTATCAGTTCAAACAAAAACGGCTTATTTTAGACGATCTTTTGCTTTGAACAAGAAAACTTACGTCGAACAGACTAAAAACGTATTAATCTGGCATAAAAGAGCAATTTATGTATCACTTTGAATAAAGGCAGCTAATCCTATTCGTTTCATTGCTTAAAATAGACAAAATTGTTAATAAATCTAACAAAAACGCTGTATTCTAGCACAAAATACTAATTACATTATAGTTTCGACGAGAATAGCTTATTTGGAATGATTCTATGCTTCCAAACGAGTAAATTTTTATTAAACAGATGCCAAACATCATGTTTTGTCCTATAAAGACATTTTATATTGCAGTTTGTATTAAAACAAAATATTTTCGTTGATTCTTTGTTAGAAGCAGCAAACCTAACATTAAAGAATCTGAAAACTTTGTATTCGGACACAAACCACCGAATTTTGTATCAGTTTAGACAAAAACGGTTGATTTTCGACAATATTTTGCTTTGAACAAGAAAACTTATATCAAACTGACTAAAAACGTCTTATTTTAGCACAAAACAAAAGATTTGCGTTATAGTCTTAACGAGAGCTGTTAATTTCAAACGGTTCTATGCTTTGAAACGAGTAAACTTTCACTGTACAGCGGAAAAACATCTTATTTCGCCTTTTAAAAACGATTCATGCCACAATTTGGATAAAAACCAATTATTTTCGTTAATTCATTGTTACAAACATGAAACCTTACATCAAAGTAACTGAAAACCCCTTATTCAGACACAGAAATTCGAATTACGTTTCAGTCTGGACAAAAACTGCTTACTTTAGACGATCCTTTGTTTTAAATACTAAAACTTACATTAAAAAGATTAAATACGTCTTATTCTGGCTGAAAACTGCAAATTATATATTACTCTAGATAAAAGCAATTTATCCTGATTACTCCTTTCCTTAGAATAGAGTAAACTTGTATAAAACTTAATAAAAACTTTAAATTTCGTCTCAAAGAAATAATTTACGTTATAGTTTTGACCAGCACTGTTTATTTCAAACGATTTTATGATTCGAAACTAATGAACTTTTATGGGGCAGATGCAAAACCACATATTACCATATAAAGCGTTGTTTTAAAGCAAATTATTACCTTTTGCAACAAGAAATTTCACGTCAAAGAAACTGAAAACATCGTATCCATGCACAAATATCGAATTACGTATCAGTTTAGGCAAATACAGCTTATTTTAAACGATTCCTTGCTATAAACAAGAAAAATTTTATCAAACATATTGAAAATGTCTTATTCTCGAAAATAAGAGCAAATTATGTATCAGTTTTAACAAAAGCGGATTACTCTGTTTGATTCTATGCTTAGAATAGAGTAAACTACTATAAAACGTAATGAAAACTCTATATTCAAGCTCAAAAGAACAAATTACGTTATAGTTTTGACAAAAAAAATTATTTCGGACGACTACATATTTCGAAGTAAGCAAACTTTAATTGAACAAGTGCAAAAGCTAATACTTTGCTTTAAAATAACGATTTATGTGGTAATATGGTATTTTGCATCTGTCCTATAAAAGTTTACTCGTTTCGCTCCATTGAATCATTCGAAATAAATTATTTTGACACAACAACAACGAAAATAATTTGTTTTTGTTTAAACTGTAACATAAGTCGTTTTTATAAAACGAACTAAGACGTTTGGCATCTGTTTAGTGAAAGTTTTCTCGTTTGGGGGCATAAAATCGTTTGAAATTAAGAGTTCACAGTTTGGATTAAAACAAATGATTTTCGTTTATTCATTGTTACAAACAAGAAACCTTACATCAAAGAAACTGAAAACCTCTTATTCAGGCCCAGAAAATCAAATTAAGTTTCAGTCTGGACACAAATTGCTTATTTTAGACGATTCTTTCTTTTGAACACGAAAACTTACATTAAAAAGATTAAAAACGTCTTATTCTGGCTCAAAACTGCAAATTATGTATTACTTTGGATAAAAGCAGTTTATCCTGATTACTCCTTTGCTTAGAATAGAGCAAACTTGTATAAAACTTAATGAAAACTTTAAATTTCGTCTCAAAGATATAATTTACGTTTAGTTTTGACCAGAACTGTTAATTTCAAACGATTTTATGCCCCCAAACGAGAAAACTTTCACTAAACAGATGCCAAACGTCTTAGTTCGTTTTATATAAACGACATGTTACAGTTTAAACAAATAATTATTTTCGTTGTTGTGTCAAAATAATTTATTTCGAATGATTCAATGGAGCGAAACGAGTAAACTTTTATAGTACAGATGCAAAATACCATATTACCACATAAATCGTTATTTTAAAGCAAAGTATTAGCTTTTGCACTTGTTCAATTTTTTTTTGTCAAAACTATAACGTAATTTGTTCTTTTGAGCTTGAATATAAAGTTTTCATTACGTTTTATAGTAGTTTACTCTACTCTAAGCATAGAATCAAACAGAGTAATCCGCTTTTGTTAAAACTGATACATAATTTGCTCTTATTTTCAAGAATAAGACATTTTCAATATGTTTGATAAAATTTTTCTTGTTTATAGCAAGGAATCGTTTAAAATAAGCTGTATTTGCCTAAACTGATACGTAATTCGATATTTGTGCATGGATACGATGTTTTCAGTTTCTTTGACGTGAAATTTCTTGTTGCAAAAGGTAATAATTTGCTTTAAAACAACGCTTTATATGGTAATATGTGGTTTTGCATCTGCCCCATAAAAGTTCATTAGTTTCGAATCATAAAATCGTTTGAAATAAACAGTGCTGGTCAAAACTATAACGTAAATTATTTCTTTGAGACGAAATTTAAAGTTTTCATTAAGTTTTATACAAGTTTACTCTATTCTAAGTAAAGGAGTAATCAGGATAAATTGCTTTTATCTAGAGTAATATATAATTTGCAGTTTTCAGCCAGAATAAGACGTTTTTAATCTTTTTAATGTAAGTTTTTGTATTCAAAACAAAGGATCGTCTAAAGTAAGCAGTTTTTGTCCAGACTGAAACGTAATTCGAATTTCTGTGCCTAAATAAGGGGTTTTCAGTTTCTTTGATGTAAGGTTTCTTGTTTGTAACAATGAATTAACAAAAATAATTGGTTTTTATCCAAACTGTGGCATGAATCAGCTTTAAGACTATAACGCAAATCTTTTGTTTTGTGCTAAAATAAGACGTTTTTAGTCAGTTTGATATAAGTTTTCTTGTTCAAAGCAAAATATTGTCGAAAATCAACCGTTTTTGTCTAAACTGATACAAAATTCGGTGGTTTGTGTCCGAATACAAAGTTTTCAGATTCTTTAATGTTAGGTTTGCTGCTTCTAACAAAGAATCAACGAAAATATTTTGTTTTAATACAAACTGCAATATAAAATGTCTTTATAGGACAAAACATGATGTTTGGCATCTGTTTAATAAAAATTTACTCGTTTGGAAGCATAGAATCATTCCAAATAAGCTATTCTCGTCGAAACTATAATGTAATTAGTATTTTGTGCTTGAATACAGCGTTTTTGTTAGATTTATTAACAATTTTGTCTATTTTAAGCAATGAAACGAATAGGATTAGCTGCCTTTATCCAAAGTGATATATAAATTGCTCTTTTAGGCCATATTAAGACGTTTTTAGTCTGTTCGATGTAAGTTTTCTTGTTCAAAGCAAAAGATCGTCTAAAATAAGCCGTTTTTGTTTGAACTGATAAACAATTTAGACTGAGACTCAACAAAAATAATTTGTTTTAATCCAAACTGATACTTTTTGACCTTATAAGAGTCCTATAAGTGTCCGAGATACGCCGTTCTCGTCAAGTCTATAACGTAATTCGTTTTTTTGTGACAGAATACGTTTTCTGTCTGTTTAATATAAGTTTTTAATAATAATAATAATAACAATAATAATAATAATAATAATAATAATAATAGTAATAATAATAATAATATTAATAATAATAATAATGAAAATAATAATAATAATAAAAGTAAGCTTAGTTTTCTAAGCAAAAATGAAGCTTATTTTGTGTGTTATATGAGCGTTTTTTCACTTCTATGCAAGAAATCATCTGTGATCTGTGTTTTTAGGCAAGAAATTGTCTAAAATTAATAACTCATTTTAAAACTGGTATAAAAACATTTACTATACAAAAGTTAATAATAATAATAATAATAATAATAATAATAATAATAATAATAATAATAATAATAATAATAATAGTAATAATAATAATAATAGTAATAAAAGTAAGCTTAGTTTTCTAACCAAAAATGAAGCTTATTTTGTGTGTTATATGAGCGTTTACTCATTTCTATGCAAGAGATAATCTGTGATCTGTGTTTTTAGGCAAGAAATTGTATAAAATTAATAACTCATTTTAAAACTGGTATAAAAACATTTACTATACAAAAGTTAATAATAATAATAATGATAATAATAATAATAATAATAATAATAATAATAATAATAATAATAATGATAATAATGATAATAATACTTATAATAATGAATTTCTTTCTAAATTAAAGCTTAGTTTTTCTAAGCAAAAATGATGCTTATTTTGTGTTATCTGAGCGTTTTCTCATTTCTATGCAAGAGATCATCTGTGATCTGTGTTTTTAGGCAAGAAATTGTCTAAAATTAATAACTCATTTTAAAACTGGTATAAAAACATTTACTATACAAAAGTTATAATCGGTTTTTAATAATAATTATATTAATAATAATAATAATAATAATAATAGTAATAATAATAATAAAAATAATAGTAATAATAATAATAATAATAATAATAATAATAGTAATAGTAACATAAGTAATAATAATAATAATACTTTTAATAAAGAAAAATGGAGCTTATTTTGTGTGTTACATGAGCGTTTTCTCATTTCTATGCAAAAGATCATGTGTGATCTGTGTTTTTAGGCAATCTAAGCCATTTTATAGTTTTTAATATTTAACAAATATTTGCTTTAAAATAGAATGTTTGAAAAACTGAAATTAAACTAAATTAATTGTGTCTAACACTTTAGTAGAGGAAAAAGAAGAAGACATAAAAGTCACTAAAGGTTTCAGAGTCGTCTTTAATCGTCATATTAATAACAATAACATTAATAATAATAATACTAATAGTACTAAATTTGCTTATATGCAAACGCTTAATTAAGTTAACAGTTTTTTGGTTTCTTGCTTATATCTCGAAAACAGTTACTACTATCAATTTTAATCTTTTTACTAAAATTAAAGCTGATAAAATTTCCTACAAAATAGTAATTTGCATTTTTCATGTAGGACTAACCATAAGCGAGATATAAGTTTGAAAATAACTAATATTTAAAAAAAAGTGCTTTAACAGAAAATGTCTTGTGATTTAAAATACACTTAATTTATTGGGTCCAATACTTTATTAGAAGAAAAAGGAGGTGACATAAAAGTCACTGAAGTCTTCAGAGTCGATTTTAAAAGCTGCATTTTCGTTTTCGTCTCAAACATTGAAAACTGAATTACATTTTTGTTCAGTAACAGTTACAGTTTTCTTATTGGTTTTTTGCTTATATCTCAAAAACTGTTACTCCTATCAATTTTTATCTTTCTTTCAAAATTAAAGCTGATAAAATTTCCAACAAAATCGTTATTTGCATTTTTCTTGTAGGACCAACCATAAGCGAGTTATAGAGTTGTATATAAATAATTTTTAACAAAAATTTGCTTTAAAATAAAATGTTTAAAAAACCGATATTAAACTAAATTAATTGGGTCTAACACTTTAGTAGAGGAAAAGAGAGAAGACATAAAGTCACCAAAGTCTTCAGAGTTGTTTTTAGTACTAAATTTGCTTATATGCAAGCGCTTAATTAAGGTAACAGTTTTTTGGTTTCTTGCTTATATCTCGAAAACAGTTACTCCTATCAAATTTTATCTTTTTACTAAAATTAAAGCTGATAAAATTTCCTACACAATAGTAATTTGCATTTTTCATGTAGGACTAACCATAAGCGAGATATAAGTTTGAAAATAATTAATATTTAAAAAAAAAGTGTTTTAACAGAAAATGTCTTGGGATTTAAAATACACTTAATTTATTGGGTCCAATAGTTTATTAGAAGAAAAAGGAGGTGACATAAAAGTCACTGAAGTCTTCAGAGTCGGTTTTAAATGCTGCATTTTCGTCTTCGTCTCAAACATTGAAAACTGAATTACATTTTTGTTCAGTAACAGTTACAGTTTTCTTATTGGTTTTTTGCTTATATCTCGAAAACTGTTACTCTTATCAATTTTTATCTTTATTTCAAAATTAAAGCTGATAAAATTTCCTACAAAATCGTTATTTGCATTTTTCATGTAGGACCAACCATAAGCGAGTTATAGAGTTGGATATAAATAATATTTAACAAAAATTTGCTTTAAAATAAAATGTTTGAAAAACTGAAATTAAACTAATTTAATTGGGTCTAACACTTTAGTAGAGGAAAAAGAAAAAGACATAAAAGTCACTAAAGGTTTCAGAGTCGTCTTTAGTCGTCATATTAATAACAATAACATTAATGATAATAATACTAATAGTACTAAATTTGCTTATATGAAAACGCTTAATTAAGGTAACAGTGTTTTGGTTTCTTGCTTATATCTCGAAAACAGTTACTCCTATCAATTTTTTTTTACTAAAATTAAAGCTAATAAAATTTCCTACAAAATAGTTATTTGCATTTCTTTTGTAAGACCAACCATAAGCGAGTTATAGAGTTGGATATAAATAATCTTCAACAAAAATTTGCTTTAAAATAAAATGTTTGAAAAACCGAAATTAAACTAAATTAATTGAGTCTAACACTTTAGTATAGGAAAAAGGAGAAGACATAAAAGTCACCAAAGTCTTCAGAGTCGTTTTTAGTCGTCATTTTAATAACAATAACATTAATAATAATAATACTAATAGTACTAAATTTGCTTATATGCAAACGCTTAATTAAGTTAACAGTTTTTTGGTTTCTTGCTTATATCTCGAAAACAGTTACTACTATCAATTTTTATTTTTTTACTAAAATTAAAGCTGATAAAATTTCCTACAAAATAGTAATTTGCATTTTTCATGTAGGACTAACCATAAGCGAGATATAAGTTTGAAAATAACTAATATTTAAAAAAAAGTGCTTTAACAGAAAATGTCTTGTGATTTAAAATACACTTAATTTATTGGGTCCAATACTTTATTAGAAGAAAAAGGAGGTGACATAAAAGTCACTGAAGTCTTCAGAGTCGATTTTAAAAGCTGCATTTTCGTCTTCGTCTCAAACATTGAAAACTGAATTACATTTTTGTTCAGTAACAGTTACAGTTTTCTTATTGGTTTTTTGCTTATATCTCAAAAACTGTTACTCCTATCAATTTTTATCTTTCTTTCAAAATTAAAGCTGATAAAATTTCCAACAAAATCGTTATTTGCATTTTTCTTGTAGGACCAACCATAAGCGAGTTATAGAGTTGGATATAAATAATCTTTAACAAAAATTTGCTTTAAAATAAAATGTTTGAAAAACCGATATTAAACTAAATTAATTGGGTCTAACACTTTAGTAGAGGAAAAGAGAGAAGACATAAAGTCACCAATGTCTTCAGAGTTGTTTTTAGTACTAAATTTGCTTATATGCAAGCGCTTAATTAAGGTAACAGTTTTTTGGTTTCTTGCTTATATCTCGAAAACAGTTACCCCTATCAAATTTTATCTTTTTACTAAAATTAAAGCTGATAAAATTTCCTACAAAATAGTTATTTGCATTTTTCTTGTAGGACCAAGCATAAGCGAGTTATAGAAATGGATATAAATAATATTTAACAAAAATTTGCTTTAAAATAAAATGTTTGAAATACTGAAATTAAACTACATTAATTGTGTCTAACATTTTAGTAGAGGAAAAAGAAGAAGACATAAAAGTCACTAAAGGTTTCAGAGTCGTAATACTAATAGTACTAAATTTGCTTATATGCAAACGCTTAATTAAGTTAACAGTTTTTTGGTTTCTTGCTTATATCTCGAAAACAGTTACTCTTATCAATTTTTATCTTTTTACTAAAATTAAAGCTGATAAAATTTCCTACAAAATAGTAATTTGCATTTTTCATGTAGGACTAACCATAAGCGAGTTATAGAGTTGGATATAAATAATCTTTAACAAAAATTTGCTTTAAAATTAAATGTTTGAAAAACCGATATTAAACTAAATTAATTGGGTCTAACACTTTAGTAGAGGAAAAAGAAGACATAAAGTCACCAAAGTCTTCAGAGTTGTTTTTAGTACTAAATTTGCTTATATGCAAGCGCTTAATTAACGTAACAGTTTTTTGGTTTCTTGCTTATATCTCGAAATCAGTTACTCCTATCAATTTTTATCTTTCTACTAAAATTAAAGCTGATAAAATTTCCTACAAAATAGTAATTTGCATTTTTCATGTAGGACTAACCATAAGCGAGATATAAGTTTGAAAATAATTAATATTTGAAAAAAAGTGTTTTAACAGAAAATGTCTTGGGATTTAAAATACACTTAATTTATTGGGTCTAATACTTTATTAGAAGAAAAAGGAGGTGACATAAAAGTCACTGAAGTCTTCAGAGTCGATTTTAAATGCTGCATTTTTGTCTTCGTCTCAAACATTGAAAACTGAATTACATTTTTGTTCAGTAACAGTTACAGTTTTCTTATTGGTTTTTTGCTTATATCTCGAAAACTGTTACTCCTATCAATTTTTATCTTTCTTTCAAAATTAAAGCTGATAAAATTTCCAACAAAATCGTTATTTGCATTTTTCTTGCAGGACCAACCATAAGCGAGTTATAGAGTTGGATATAAATAATATTTAACAAAAATTTGCTTTAAAATAAAATGTTTGAAAAACTGAAATTAAACTAATTTAATTGTGTCTAACACTTTAGTAGAGGAAAAAGAAAAAGACATAAAAGTCACTAAAGGTTTCAGAGTCGTCTTTAGTCGTCATATTAATAACAATAACATTAATAATAATAATACTAATAGTACTAAATTTGCTTATATGCAAACGCTTAATTAAGGTAACAGTGTTTTGGTTTCTTGCTTATATCTCGAAAACAGTTACTACTATCAATTTTTATTTTTTTACTAAAATTAAAGCTGATAAAATTTCCTACAAAATAGTAATTTGCATTTTTCATGTAGGACTAACCATAAGCGAGATATAAGTTTGAAAATAACTAATATTTAAAAAAAAGTGCTTTAACAGAAAATGTCTTGTGATTTAAAATACACTTAATTTATTGGGTCCAATACTTTATTAGAACAAAAAGGAGGTGACATAAAAGTCACTGAAGTCTTCAGAGTCGATTTTAAAAGCTGCATTTTCGTCTTCGTCTCAAACATTGAAAACTGAATTACATTTTTGTTCAGTAACAGTTACAGTTTTCTTATTGGTTTTTTGCTTATATCTCAAAAACTGTTACTCCTATCAATTTTTATCTTTCTTTCAAAATTAAAGCTGATAAAATTTCCAACAAAATCGTTATTTGCATTTTTCTTGTAGGACCAACCATAAGCGAGTTATAGAGTTGGATATAAATAATCTTTAACAAAAATTTGCTTTAAAATAAAATGTTTGAAAAACCGATATTAAACTAAATTAATTGGGTCTAACACTTTAGTAGAGGAAAAGAGAGAAGACATAAAGTCACCAATGTCTTCAGAGTTGTTTTTAGTACTAAATTTGCTTATATGCAAGCGCTTAATTAAGGTAACAGTTTTTTGGTTTCTTGCTTATATCTCGAAAACAGTTACCCCTATCAAATTTTATCTTTTTACTAAAATTAAAGCTGATAAAATTTCCTACAAAATAGTTATTTGCATTTTTCTTGTAGGACCAAGCATAAGCGAGTTATAGAAATGGATATAAATAATATTTAACAAAAATTTGCTTTAAAATAAAATGTTTAAAATACTGAAATTAAACTACATTAATTGTGTCTAACATTTTAGTAGAGGAAAAAGAAGAAGACATAAAAGTCACTAAAGGTTTCAGAGTCGTCTTTAATCGTCATTTTTAATAACAATAACATTAATAATAATAATAATACTAATAGTACTAAATTTGCTTATATGCAAACGCTTAATTAAGTTAACAGTTTTTTGGTTTCTTGCTTATATCTCGAAAACAGTTACTCTTATCAATTTTTATCTTTTTACTAAAATTAAAGCTGATAAAATTTCCTACAAAATAGTAATTTGCATTTTTCATGTAGGACTAACCATAAGCGAGTTATAGAGTTGGATATAAATAATCTTTAACAAAAATTTGCTTTAAAATTAAATGTTTGAAAAACCGATATTAAACTAAATTAATTGGGTCTAACACTTTAGTAGAGGAAAAAGAAGACATAAAGTCAACAAAGTCTTCAGAGTTGTTTTTAGTACTAAATTTGCTTATATGCAAGCGCTTAATTAACGTAACAGTTTTTTGGTTTCTTGCTTATATCTCGAAATCAGTTACTCCTATCAATTTTTATCTTTCTACTAAAATTAAAGCTGATAAAATTTCCTACAAAATAGTAATTTGCATTTTTCATGTAGGACTAACCATAAGCGAGATATAAGTTTGAAAATAATTAATATTTGAAAAAAAGTGTTTTAACAGAAAATGTCTTGGGATTTAAAATACACTTAATTTATTGGGTCTAATACTTTATTAGAAGAAAAAGGAGGTGACATAAAAGTCACTGAAGTCTTCAGAGTCGATTTTAAATGCTGCATTTTTGTCTTCGTCTCAAACATTGAAAACTGAATTACATTTTTGTTCAGTAACAGTTACAGTTTTCTTATTGGTTTTTTGCTTATATCTCGAAAACTGTTACTCCTATCAATTTTTATCTTTCTTTCAAAATTAAAGCTGATAAAATTTCCAACAAAATCGTTATTTGCATTTTTCTTGCAGGACCAACCATAAGCGAGTTATAGAGTTGGATATAAATAATATTTAACAAAAATTTGCTTAAAATAAAATGATTGAAAAACTGAAATTAAACTAATTTAATTGTGTCTAACACTTTAGTAGAGGAAAAAGAAAAAGACATAAAAGTCACTAAAGGTTTCAGAGTCGTCTTTAGTCGTCATATTAATAACAATAACATTAATAATAATAATACTAATAGTACTAAATTTGCTTATATGCAAACGCTTAATTAAGGTAACAGTGTTTTGGTTTCTTGCTTATATCTCGAAAACAGTTACTCCTATCAATTCTTATCTTTTTGCTAAAATTAAAGCTGATAAAATTTCCTACAAAATAGTTATTTGCATTTTTCTTGTAGGACCAAGCATAAGCGAGTTATAGAGATGGATATAAATAATCTTTAACAAAAATTTGCTTTAAAATAAAATGTTTGAAAAACCGAAATTAAACTAAATTAAGTGTGTCTAACACTTTAGTAGAGAAAAAAGGAGGAGACATAAAAGTCACTAAAGTCTTAGAGTTGTCTTTAGTCGTCATATTAATAACAATAACATTTATAATAACAATACTAGTAGTACTAAATTTGCTTATATGCAAGCGCTTAATTAAGGTAACAGTTTTTTTGTTTTTTGCTTATATCTCGAAAACAGTTACTCCTATCAATTTTTACTTTTTCACCAAAATTAAAGGTGATAAAATTTCCTAAAAAATAGTTATTTGCATTTTTCATGTAGAACTAACCATAAGCGAGATATAAGTTTGAAAATAATTAATAATTAAAAAAAAGTGTTTTAACAGAAAATGTCTTGTGATTTAAAATACACTTAATTTATTGGGTTCAATTCTCTATTAGAAGAAAAAGGAGGTGACATAAAAGTCACTGAAGTCTTCAGAGTCGTTTTTAAATGCTGCATTTTTGTCTTCGTCTCAAACATTGAAAACTGTATTACATTTTTGTTCAGTAACAGTTACAGTTTTCTTATTGGTTTTTTGCTTATATCTCGAAAACAGTTACTCCTATCAAATTTTATCTTTCTTTCAAAATTAAAGCTGATAAAATTTCCAACAAAATAGTTATTTACATTTTTCTTGTAGGACCAAGCATAAACGAGTTATAGAGTTGGATATAAATAATATTTAACAAAAATTTCCTTTAAAATAAAATGCTTGAGAAACTTGAATTAAACTAAATTAATTGTGTCTAACACTTTAGTAGAGGAAAAAGGAGAAGACATAAAAGTCACTAAATGTTTCAGAGTCGTCTTTAGTCGTCATATTAATAACAATAACATTAATAATAATAATACTAATAGTACTAAATTTGCTTATATGCAAACGCTTAATTAAGGTAACAGTTTTTTGGTTTCTTGCTTATATCTCGAAAACAGTTACTCCTATCAATTTTTATCATTTTTTCAAAATTAAAGCTGATAAAATTTCCTACAAAATAGTTATTTGCATTTTTCATGTAGAACTAACCATAAGCGAGATATAAGTTTGAAAATAATTAATAATTAAAAAAAAGTGTTTTAACAGAAAATTTCTTGTGATTTAAAATACACTTAATTTATTGGGTTTAATACTTTATTAGAAGAAAAAGGAGGTGACATAAATGTCACTGAAGTCTTCAGAGTCGTTTTTAAATGCTGCATTTTTGTCTTCGTCTCAAACATTGAAAACTGAATTACATTTTTGTTCAGTAACAGTTACAGTTTTCTTATTGGTTTTTTGCTTATATCTCGAAAACAGTTACTCCTATCAAATTTTATCTTTTTTTCAAAATTAAAGCTGATTAATTTTCCAACAAAATAGTTATTTGCATTTTTCTTGTAGGACCAAGCATAAGCGAGTTATAGAGATGGATATAAATAATATTTAACAAAAATTTGCTTTAAAATAAAATGTTTGAAATACTGAAATTAAACTAAATTTATTGTGTCTAACACTTTAGTAGAGGAAAAAGAAGAAGACATAAAAGTCACTAAAGGTTTCAGAGTCGTCTTTAATCGTCATATTAATAACAATAACATTAATAATAATAATACTAATAGTACTAAATTTGCTTATATGCAAACGCTTAATTAAGTTAACAGTTTTTTGGTTTCTTGCTTATATCTCGAAAACAGTTACTACTATCAATTTTTATCTTTTTACTAAAATTAAAGCTGATAAAATTTCCTGCAAAATAGTAATTTGCATTTTTCATGTAGGACTAACCATAAGCGAGATATAAGTTTGAAAATAACTAATATTTAAAAAAAAGTGCTTTAACAGAAAATGTCTTGTGATTTAAAATACACTTAATTTATTGGGTCCAATACTTTATTAGAAGAAAAAGGAGGTGACATAAAAGTCACTGAAGTCTTCAGAGTCGATTTTAAATGCTGCATTTTCGTCTTCGTCTCAAACATTGAAATCTGAATTACATTTTTGTTCAGTAACAGTTACAGTTTTCTTATTGGTTTTTTGCTTATATCTGGAAAACTGTTACTCCTATCAATTTTTATCTTTATTTCAAAATTAAAGCCGATAAAATTTCCTACAAAATCGTTATTTGCATTTTTCATGTAGGACCAACCATAAGCGAGTTATAGAGTTGGATATAAATAATATTTAACAAAAATTTGCTTTAAAATAAAATGTTTGAAAAACTGAAATTTAACTAATTTAATTGTGTCTAACACTTTAGTAGAGGAAAAAGAAAAAGACATAAAAGTCACTAAAGGTTTCAGAGTCGTCTTTAGTCGTCATATTAATAACAATAACATTAATGATAATAATACTAATAGTACTAAATTTGCTTATATGCAAACGCTTAATTAAGGTAACAGTGTTTTGGTTTCTTGCTTATATCTCGAAAACAGTTACTCCTATCAATTTTTATCTTTTTACTAAAATTAAAGCTGATAAAATTTCCTACAAAATAGTAATTTGCATTTTTTATGTAGGACTAACCATAAGCGAGATATAAGTTTGAAAATAACTAATATTAAAAAAAAAGTGCTTTAACAGAAAATGTCTTGTGATTTAAAATACACTTAATTTATTGGGTCCAATACTTTATTAGAAGAAAAAGGAGGTGACATAAAAGTCACTGAAGTTTTCAGAGTCGATTTTAAATGCTGCATTTTCGTCTTCGTCTTAAACATTGAAAACTGAATTACATTTTTGTTCAGTAACAGTTACAGTTTTCTTATTGGTTTTTTGCTTATATCTCGAAAACTGTTACTCCTATCAATTTTTATCTTTTTACTAAAATTAAAGCTGATAAAATTTCCTACAAAATAGTAATTTGCATTTTTTATGTAGGAATAACCATAAGCGAGATATAAGTTTGAAAATAACTAATATTAAAAAAAAAGTGCTTTAACAGAAAATGTCTTGTGATTTAAAATACACTTAATTTATTGGGTCCAATACTTTATTAGAAGAAAAAGGAGGTGACATAAAAGTCACTGAAGTCTTCAGAGTCGATTTTAAATGCTGCATTTTCGTCTTCGTCTCAAACATTGAAAACTGAATTACATTTTTGTTCAGTAACAGTTACAGTTTTCTTATTGGTTTTTTGCTTATATCTCGAAAACTGTTACTCCTATCAATTTTTATCTTTCTTTCAAAATTAAACTGATAAAATTTCCTACAAAATAGTTATTTGCATTTTTCATGTAGGACTAACCATAAGCGAGATATATGATTGAAAATAATTAATATTTAAAAAAAAAGTGCTTTAACAGAAAATGTCTTGTGATTTAAAATACACTTAATTTATTGGGTCCAATACTTTATTAGAAGAAAAAGGAAGTGACATAAAAGTCACTGAAGTCTTCAGAGTCGTTTTTAAATGCTGGAGTTTCGTCTTCGTCTCAAACATTGAAAACCGAATTACATTTTTGTTAAGTAACAGTCACAGTTTTCTTATTGGTTTTTTGCTTATATCTCGAAAACAGTTACTCCTATCAATTTTTATATTTTTTTCAAAATTAAAGCTGATAAAATTTCCTACAAAATAGTTATTTGCATTTTTCTTGTAGGACCAACCATAAGCGAGTTATAGAGTTGGATATAAATAATATTTAACAAAAATTTGCTTTAAAATAAAATGTTTGAAAAACTGAAATTAAACTAATTTAATTGTGTCTAACATTTTAGTAGAGGAAAAAGAAGAAGACATAAAAGTCACTAAAGGTTTCAAAGTTGTCTTTAATCGTAATATTAATAACAATAACATTAATAATAATAATACTAATAGTACTAAATTTGCTTATTTGCAAACGCTTAATTAAGGTAACAGTGTTTTGGTTTCTTGCTTATATCTCGAAAACAGTTACTCCTATCAATTTTTATCTTTCTACTAAAATTAAAGCTGATAAAATTTCCTACAAAATAGTAATTTGCATTTTTCATGTAGGACTAACCATAAGCGAGATATAAGTTTGTAAATAATTAATATTTAAAAAAAAATTGCTTAAACAGAAAATGTCTTGCGATTTAAAATACACTTAATTTAATGGGTCCAATACTTTATTAGAAGAAAAAAAGGGTGACATAAAAGTCACTGAAGTTTTCAGAGTCGTTTTTAAATGCTGCATTTTCGTCTTAGACTTAAATATTGAAAATTGAATTACATTTTTGTTCAGTAACAGTTACAGTTTTCTTATTGGTTTTTTGCTTATATCTCGAAACCAGTTACTCCTATCAATTTTTACCTTTTTTTCAAAATTAAAGCTGATAAAATTTCCTACAAAATAGTTAATTGCATTTTTTTTGTAAGACCAACCATAAGCGAGTTATAAAGTTGGATATAAATAATCTTTAACAAAAATTTGCTTTAAAATAAAATGTTTGATAATCCGAAATTAAACTAAATTAATTAAGACTAACACATTAGTAGAGGAAAAAGGAGAAGACATAAAAGTCACCAAAATCTTGAGAGTCGTTTTTAGTCGTCATATTAATAACAATAACATTAATAATAATAATACTAATATTACTAAATTTGCTTATATGCAAGCGCTTAATTAAGGCAACAGTTTCTTGCTTATATCTCGAAAACAGTTACTCCTATCAATTTTTATCTTTTTACAAAAATTAAAGCTGATAAAATTTCCTACAAAATAGTTATTTGCATTTTTTATGTAGGACTAACCATAAGCGAGATATAAGTTTGAAAATAATTAATATTTAAAAAAAAAGTGTTTGACAGAAAATGTCTTGTGATTTATAATACACTTAATTTATTGGGTCCAATACTTTATTAGAAGAAAATGGAGGTGACATAAAAGTCACTAAAGTTTTAAGAGTCGTTTTTAAATGCTGCATTTTCGTCTTCGTCTCAAACAATGAAAACTGAATTACATTTTTGTTCAGTAACAGTGACAGTTTTCTTATTGGTTTTTTGCTTATATCTCGAAAACTGTTACTCCTATCAATTTTTATCTTTATTTCAAAATTAAAGCTGATAAAATTTCCTACAAAATCGTTATTTGCATTTTTCTTGTAGGACCAACCATAAGCGAGTTATAGAGTTGGATATAAATAATATTTAACAAAAATTTGCTTTAAAATAAAATGTTTGAAAAACTGAAATTAAACTAATTTAATTGTGTCTAACACTTTAGTAGAGGAAAAAGAAAGAAACATAAAAGTCACTAAAGGTTTCAGAGTCGTCTTTAGTCGTCATATTAATAACAATAACATTAATGATAATAATACTAACAGTACTAAATTTGCTTATATGCAAACGCTTAATTAAGATAACAGTGTTTTGGTTTCTTGCTTATATCTCGAAAACAGTTACTCCTATAAATTTTTATCTTTTTACTAAAATTAAAGCTGATAAAATATCCTACAAAATAGTTATTTGCATTTCTTTTGTAAGACCAACCATAAGCGAGTTATAGAGTTGGATATAAATAATTTTCAACAAAAATTTGCTTTAAAATAAAATGTTTGAAAAACCGAAATTAAACTAAATTAATTGAGTCTAACACTTTAGTATAGGAAAAAGGAGAAGACATAAAAGTCACCAAAGTCTTCAGAGTCGTTTTTAGTCGTCATTTTAATAACAATAACATTAATAATAATAATACTAATAGTACTAAATTTGCTTATATGCAAGCGCTTTATTAAGGTAACAGTTTTTTGGTTTCTTGCTTATATCTCGAAAACAGTTACTCCTATCAATTTTTATCTTTTTACTAAAATTAAAGCTGATAAAATTTCCTACAAAATAGTTATTTGCATTTTTCTTGTAGGACCAAGCATAAGCGAGTTATAGAGATGGATATAAATAATATTTAACAAAAATTTGCTTTAAAATAAAATGTTTGAAATACTGAAATTAAACTAAATTAATTGTGTCTAACACTTTAGTAGAGGAAAAAGAAGAAGACATAAAAGTCACTAAAGGTTTCAGAGTCGTCTTTAGTCGTCATATTATTAACAATAACATTAATAATAATAATACTATTAGTACTAAATTAGCTTATACGCAAACGCTTAATTAAGGTAACAGTGTTTTGGTTTCTTGCTCATATCTCGAAAACAGTTACTCCTATCAATTTTTATCTTTCTTTCAAAATTAAAGCTGATAACATTTCCTACAAAATAGTTATTTGCATTTTTCTTGTGGGACCAACCATAAGTGAGTTATAAAGTTGGATATAAATAATATTTAACAAAAACTTGCTTAAAAATAAAATGTTTGAAATACTGAAATTAAACTAAATTAATTGTGTCTAACACTTTAGTAGAGAAAAAAGAAAAAGACATAAAAGTCACCAAAGTCTTCAGAATCGTTTTTAGTCGTCATATTAATAACAATAACATTAATAATAATAATACTAATAGTACTAAATCTGCTTATATGCAAGCGCTTTATTAAGGTAACAGTTTTTTGGTTTCTTGCTTATATCTTGAAAACAGTTACTCCTATGAATTTTTGTCTTTTTTTCAAAATTAAAGCTGATAAAATTTCCTACAAAATAGTTATTTGCATTTTTCTTGTGGGACCAACCATAAGTGAGTTATAAAGTTGGATATAAATAATATTTAACAAAAACTTGCTTAAAAATAAAATGTTTGAAATACTGAAATTAAACTAAATTAATTGTGTCTAACACTTTAGTAGAGAAAAAAGAAAAAGACATAAAAGTCACCAAAGTCTTCAGAATCGTTTTTAGTCGTCATATTAATAACAATAACATTAATAATAATAATACTAATAGTACTAAATCTGCTTATATGCAAGCGCTTTATTAAGGTAACAGTTTTTTGGTTTCTTGCTTATATCTTGAAAACAGTTACTCCTATGAATTTTTGTCTTTTTTTCAAAATTAAAGCTGATAAAATTTCCTACAAAATAGTTATTTGCATTTTTCTTGTAGGACCAACCATAAGCGAGTTATAGAGTTGGATATAAATAATTTTTAACAAAAATTTGCTTTAAAATAAAATGTTTGAAAAACTGAAATTAAACTAATTTAATTGAGTCTAACACTTTAGTAGAGGAAAAAGAAAAAGACATAAAAGTCACTAAAGGTTTCAGAGTTGTCTTTAGTTGTCATATTAATAACAATAACATTAATAATAATAATACTAATAGTACTAAATTTGCTTATATGCAAACGCTTAATTAAGGTAACAGTGTTTTGGTTTCTTGCTTATATCTCCTATCAATTTTTATCTTTTTACTAAAATTTAAGCTGATAAAATTTCCTACAAAATAATTATTTGCATTTTTTATGTAGGACTAACCATAAGCGAGATATAAGATTGAAAATAATTAATATTTAAAAAAGAAGTGCTTTAACAGAAAATGTCTTGTGATTTAAAATACACTTAATTTATTAGGTCCAATACTTTATTAGAAAAAAAGGGGGTGACATATAAATCACTGAAGTCTTCAGAGTCGATTTTAAATGCTGCATTTTCGTCTTCGTCTCAAACATTGAAAACTGAATTACATTTTTGTTCTGAAACGGTAACAGTTTTTACTTTGGTTTTTTGCTTATATCTCGAAAACAGTTACTCCTATCAATTTTTATCTTTCTTTCAAAATTAAAGCTGATAACATTTCCTACAAAATAGTTATTTGCATTTTTCACGTAAGACTAACCATAAGTGAGATATATGATTGAAAATAATTAATATTTAAAAAACAAGTGCTTTAACAGAAAATGTCTTGTGATTTAAAATACACTTAATTTATTGGGTCTAATACTTTATTAGAAGAAAAAGAAAGTGACATAAAAGTCACTGAAGTCTTCAGAGTCGTTTTTAAATGCTGCAGTTTCGTCTTCGTCTCAAACATTGAAAACTGAATTACATTTTTGTTCAGTAACAGTCACAGTTTTCTTATTGGTTTTTTGCTTATATCTCGAAAACAGTTACTCCTATCAATTTTTATCTTTCTGTCAAAATTAAAGCTGATTAAATTTCCTACAAAATAGTTATTTGCATTTTTCTTGTAGGACCAACCATAAGCGAGTTATAGAGTTGGATATAAATAATATTAAACAAAAATTTGCTTTAAAATAAAATGTTTGAAAAACTGAAATTAAACTAATTTAATTGTGTCTAACACTTTAGTAGAGGAAAAAGAAGAAGACATAAAAGTCACTAAAGGTTTCAAAATTGTCTTTAAGCGTCATATTAATAACAATAACATTAATAATAATAATACTAATAGTACTAAATTTGCTTATATGCAAACGCTTAATTAAGGTAACAGTGTTTTGGTTTCTTGCTCATATCTCGAAAACAGTTACTCCTATCAATTTTTATCTTTTTACTAAAATTCAAGATGATAAAATTTTCTACAAAATAGTTATTTGCATTTTTTATGTAGGACTAACCATAAGCGAGATATAAGATTGAAAATAATTAATATTTAAAAAAGAAGTGCTTTAACAGAAAATGTCTTGTGATTTAAAATACACTTAATTTATTAGGTCCAATACTTTATTAAAAAAAAAGGGGGTGACATATAAGTCACTGAAGTCTTCAGAGTCGATTTTAAATGCTGCATTTTCGTCTTCGTCTCAAACATTGAAAACTGAATTACATTTTTGTTCTGAAACGGTAACAGTTTTTACTTTGGTTTTTTGCTTATATCTCGAAAACAGTTACTCCTATCAATTTTTATCTTTCTTTCAAAATTAAAGCTGATAACATTTCCTACAAAATAGTTATTTGCATTTTTCTTGTAGGACCAACCATAAGCGAGTTATAAAGTTGGATATAAATAATATTTAACAAAAACTTGCTTAAAAATAAAATGTTTGAAATACTGAAATTAAACTAAATTAATTGTGTCTAACACTTTAGTAGAGAAAAAAGAAAAAGACATAAAAGTCACCAAAGTCTTCAGAATCGTTTATAGTCGTCATATTAATAACAATAACATTAATAAAAATAATACTAATAGTACTAAATCTGCTTATATGCAAGCGCTTTATTAAGGTAACAGTTTTTTGGTTTCTTGCTTATATCTCGAAAACAGTTACTCCTATGAATTTTTGTCTTTCTTTCAAAATTAAAGCTGATAAAATATTCTACAAAATAGTTATTTGCATTTTTCTTGTAGGACCAACCATAAGCGAGTTATAGAGTTGGATATAAATAATATTTAACAAAAATTTGCTTTAAAATAAAATGTTTGAAAAACTGAAATTAAACTAATTTAACTGTGTCTAACAATTTAGTAGAGAAAAAAGGAAAAAACATAAAAGTCACTAAAGGTTTCAGAGTTGTCTTTAGTAGTCATATTAATAACAATAACATTAATAATAATAATACTAATAGTACTAAATTTGCTTATATGCAAACGCTTAATTAAGGTAACAGTGTTTTGGTTTCTTGCTTATATCTCGAAAACAGTTACTCCTATCAATTTTTATCTTTTTACTAAAATTCAAGCCGATAAAATTTCCTACAAAATAGTTTTTTGCATTTTTCATGTAGGACTAACCATAAGCGAGATATATGATTGAAAATAATTAATATTTAAAAAAAAAGTTCTTTAACAGAAAATGTCTTGTGATTTAAAATACACTTCATTTATTGGGTCCAATACTATATTAGAAGAAAAAGGAAGTGACATAAAAGTCACTGAAGTCTTCAGAGTCGTTTTTAAATGCTGCAGTTTCGTCTTCGTCTCAAACATTAAAAACCGAATTACATTTTTGTTCAGTAACAGTCACAGTTTTCTTATTGGTTTTTTGCTTATATCTCGAAAACAGTTACTCCTATCAATTTTTATCTTTCTTTTAAAATTAAAGCTGATAAAGCTTCCTACAAAATAGTTATTTGCATTTTTCTTGTAGGACCAACCATAAGCGAGTTATAAAGTTGGATATAAATAATATTTAACAAAAACTTGCTTAAAAATAAAATGTTTGAAATACTGAAATTAAACTAAATTAATTGTGTCTAACACTTTAGTAGAGAAAAAAGAAAAAGACATAAAAGTCACCAAAGTCTTCAGAATCGTTTTTAGTCGTCATATTAATAACAATAACATTAATAATAATAATACTAATAGTACTAAATCTGCTTATATGCAAGCGCTTTATTAAGGTAACAGTTTTTTGGTTTCTTGCTTATATCTCGAAAACAGTTACTCCTATCAATTCTTATCTTTTTACTAAAATTAAAGCTGATAAAATTTCCTACGAAATAGTTATTTGCATTTTTCTTGTAGGACCAAGCATAAGCGAGTTATAGAGATGGATTTAAATAATATTTAACAAAAATTTGCTTTAAAATAAAATGTTTGAAATACTGAAATTAAACTAAATTAATTGTGTCTAACACTTTAGTAGAGGAAAAAGAAGAAGACATAAAAGTCACTAAAAATTTCAGAGTCGTCTTTAATCGTCATATTAATAACAATAACATTAATAATAATAACACTAATAGTACTAAATTTGCTTATATGCAAACGCTTAATTAAGTTAACAGTTTTGTGGTTTCTTGCTTATATCTCGAAAACAGTTACTCCTATCAATTTTTATCTTTTTACTAAAATTAAAGCTGATAAAATTTCCAACAAAATAGTTATTTGCATTTTTCATGTAGGACTAACCATAAGCGAGATGTAAGTTTGAAAATAATCAATATTTAAAAAAAAAGTGCTTTAACAGAAAATGTCTTGTGATTTAAAATACACTTAATTTATTGAGTCCAATACTTTATTAGAAAAAAAAGGAGGTGACTTAAAAGTCACTAAAGTTTTCAGAATCGTTTTTAAATGCTGCATTTTCGTCTTCGTCTCAAACATTGAAAACTGAATTACATTTTTGTTCAGTAACGGTTACAATTTTCACTTTGGTTTTTTGCTTATATCTCGAAAACTGTTACTCCTATAAATTTTTATCTTTTCTTCAAAATTAAAGCTGATAAAATTTCCTACAAAATAGTTTTTAACAATTTTTTTGTAGGACCAACCATAAGCGAGTTATAGAGTTGGATATAAATAATCTTTAAGAAAAATTTGCTTTAAAATAAAATGTTTGAAAAACTGAAATTAAACTAATTTAATTGTGTCTAACACATTAGTAGAGGAAAAAGAAGAAGACATAAAAGTCACTAAAGGTTTCAAAGTTGTCTTTAATCGTCATATTAATAACAATAACATTAATAATAATAATACTAATAGTACTAAATTTGCTTATATGCAAGCGCTTTATTAAGGTAACAGTTTTTTGGTTTCTTGCTTATATCTCGAAAACAGTTACTCCTATCAATTTTTGTCTTTCTTTCAAAATTAAAGCTGATAAAATATTCTACAAAATAGTTATTTGCATTTTTCTTGTAGGACCAACCATAAGCGAGTTATAGAGTTGGATATAAATAATATTTAACAAAAATTTGCTTTAAAATAAAATGTTTGAAAAACTGAAATTAAACTAATTTAATTGTGTCTAACACTTTAGTAGAGGAAAAAGAAGAAGACATAAAAGTCACTAAAGGTTTTAAAGTAGTCTTTAATCGTCATATTAATAACAATAACATTAATAATAATAATACTAATAGTACTAAATTTGCTTATATGCAAACGCTTAATTAAGGTAACAGTGTTTTGGTTTCTTGCTTATATCTCGAAAACAGTTACTCCTATCAATTTTTATCTTTCTTTCAAAATTAAAGCTGATAAAATTTCCTACAAAATAGTTATTTGCATTTTTCTTGTAGGACCAACCATAAGCGAGTTATAGAGTTGGATATAAATAATATTTAACAAAAATTTGCTTTAAAATAAAATGTTTGAAAAACTGAAATTAAACTAATTTAATTGTGTCTAACACTTTAGTAGAAGAAAAAGAAGAAGACATAAAAGTCACTAAAGGTTTCAAAGTTGTCTTTAATCGTCATATTAATAACAATAACATTAATAATAATAATACTAATAGTACTAAATTTGCTTATATGCAAACGCTTAATTAAGGTAACAGTGTTTTGGTTTCTTGCTCATATCTCGAAAACAGTTACTCCTATCAATTTTTATCTTTTTACTAAAATTCAAGCTAATAAAATTTCCTACAAAATAATTATTTGCATTTTTTGTGTAGGACTAACCATAAGCGAGATATAAGATTGAAAATAATTAATATTTAAAAAAGAAGTGCTTTAACAGAAAATGTCTTGTGATTTAAAATACACTTAATTTATTAGGTCCAATACTTTATTAAAAAAAAAGGGGGTGACATATAAGTCACTGAAGTCTTCAGAGTCGATTTTAAATGCTGCATTTTCGTCTTCGTCTCAAACATTGAAAACTGAATTACATTTTTGTTCTGAAACGGTAACAGTTTTTACTTTGTTTTTTTGCTTATATCTCAAAAACAGTTACTCCTATCAATTTTTATCGTTCTTTCAAAATTAAAGCTGATAAAATTTCCTACAAAATAGTTATTTGCATTTTTCTTGTAGGACCAACCATAAGCGAGTTATAAAGTTGGATATAAATAATATTTAACAAAAACTTGCTTAAAAATAAAATGTTTGAAATACTGAAATTAAACTAAATTAATTGTGTCTAACACTTTAGTAGAGAAAAAAGAAAAAGACATAAAAGTCACCAAAGTCTTCAGAATCGTTTTTAGTCGTCATATTAATAACAATAACATTAATAATAATAATACTAATAGTACTAAATCTGCTTATATGCAAGCGCTTTATTAAGGTAACAGTTTTTTGGTTTCTTGCTTATATCTCGAAAACAGTTACTCCTATGAATTTTTGTCTTTCTTTCAAAATTAAAGCTGATAAAATATTCTACAAAATAGTTATTTGCATTTTTCTTGTAGGACCAACCATAAGCGAGTTATAGAGTTGGATATAAATAATATTTAACAAAAATTTGCTTTAAAATAAAATGTTTGAAAAACTGAAATTAAACTAATTTAACTGTGTCTAACACTTTAGTAGAGAAAAAAGGAAAAGACATAAAAGTCACTAAAGGTTTCAAAGTTGTCTTTAGTTGTCATATTAATAACAATAACATTAATAATAATAATACTAATAGTACTAAATTTGCTTATATGCAAACGCTTAATTAAAGTAACAGTGTTTTGGTTTCTTGCTTATATCTCGAAAACAGTTACTCCTATCAATTTTTATCTTTTTACTAAAATTCAAGCTGATAAAATTTCCTACAAAATAGTTATTTGCATTTTTCATGTAGGACTAACCATAAGCGAGATATATGATTGAAAATAATTAATATTTAAAAAAAAAGTGCTTTAACAGAAAATGTCTTGTGATTTAAAATACACTTAATTTATTGGGTCCAATACTTTATTAGAAGAAAAAGGAAGTGACATAAAAGTCACTGAAGTCTTCAGAGTCGTTTTTAAATGCTGGAGTTTCGTCTTCGTCTCAAACATTGAAAACCGAATTACATTTTTGTTAAGTAACAGTCACAGTTTTCTTATTGGTTTTTTGCTTATATCTCGAAAACAGTTACTCCTATCAATTTTTATATTTTTTTCAAAATTAAAGCTGATAAAATTTCCTACAAAATAGTTATTTGCATTTTTCTTGTAGGACCAACCATAAGCGAGTTATAGAGTTGGATATAAATAATATTTAACAAAAATTTGCTTTAAAATAAAATGTTTGAAAAACTGAAATTAAACTAATTTAATTGTGTCTAACATTTTAGTAGAGGAAAAAGAAGAAGACATAAAAGTCACTAAAGGTTTCAAAGTTGTCTTTAATCGTAATATTAATAACAATAACATTAATAATAATAATACTAATAGTACTAAATTTGCTTATTTGCAAACGCTTAATTAAGGTAACAGTGTTTTGGTTTCTTGCTTATATCTCGAAAACAGTTACTCCTATCAATTTTTATCTTTTTACTAAAATTAAAGCTGATAAAATTTCCTACAAAATAGTTAATTGCATTTTTAATGTAGGACTAACCATAAGCGAGATATAAGTTTGAAAATAATTAAAATTTAAAAAAAAGTGCTTCAACAGAAAATGTCTTGTGATTTAAAATACACTTAATTTATTGGGTCCAATACTTTATTAGATGAAAAAAGAGGTGACAGAAAGGTCACTGAAGTCTTTAGAGTCGTTTGTAAATGCTGCATTTTCGTCTTCGTCTCAAACATTGAAAACTGAATTACATTTTTGTTCAGTAACTGTTACAGTTTTCTTATTGGTTTTTTGCTTATATCTCGAAAACAGTTACTCCTATCAATTTTTATCTTTCTTTTAAAATTAAAGCTGATAAAGCTTCCTACAAAATAGTTGTTTGCATTTTTCTTGTAGGACCAACCATAAGCGAGTTATAGAGTTGGATATAAATAATATTTAACAAAAATTTGCTTTAAATAAAATGTTTGAAAAACCGAAATTAAACTAAATTAATTGAGTCTAACACTTTAGTAGAGAAAAAAGAAAAAGACATAAAAGTCACCAAAGTCTTCAAAATCGTTTTTAGTCGTCATATTAATAACAATAACATTATTAATAATAATACTAATAGTACTAAATCTGCTTATATGCAAGCGCTTTATTAAGGTAACAGTTTTTTGGTTTCTTGCTTATATCTCGAAAACAGTTACTCCTATCAATTTTTATCTTTTTTTCAAAATTAAAGCTGATAAAATTTCCTACAAAATAGTTATTTGCATTTTTCTTGTAGGACCAACCATAAGCGAGTTATAGAGTTGGATATAAATAATATTTAACAAAAATTTGCTTTAAAATAAAATGTTTGAAAAACTGAAATTAAACTAATTTAACTGTGTCTAACAATTTAGTAGAGAAAAAAGGAAAAAACATAAAAGTCACTAAAGGTTTCAAAGTTGTCTTTAATCGTCATATTAATAACAATAACATTAATAATAATAATACTAATAGTACTAAATTTGCTTATATGCAAACGCTTAATTAAGGTAGCAGTGTTTTGGTTTCTTGCTCATATCTCGAAAACAGTTACTCCTATTAATTTTTATCTTTTTACTAAAATTCAAGCTGATAAAATTTCCTACAAAATAATTATTTGCATTTTTTATGTAGGACTAACCATAAGCGAGATATAAGATTGAAAATAATTAATATTTAAAAAAGAAGTGCTTTAACAGAAAATGTCTTGTGATTTAAAATACACTTAATTTATTAGGTCCAATACTTTATTAGAAAAAAAGGGGGTGACATATAAGTCACTGAAGTCTTCAAAGTCGATTTTAAATGCTGCATTTTCGTCTTCGTCTCAAACATTGAAAACTGAATTATATTTTTGTTCTGAAACGGTAACAGTTTTTACTTTGGTTTTTTGCTTATATCTCGAAAACAGTTACTCCTATCAATTTTTATTTTCTTTCAAAATTAAAGCTGATAACATTTCCTACAAAATAGTTATTTGCATTTTTCTTGTAGGACCAACCATAAGCGAGTTATAAAGTTGGATATAAATAATATTTAACAAAAATTTGTAGGAAATGTTATCAGCTTTAATTTTGAAAGAAAGATAAAAATTGATAGGAGTAACTGTTTTCGAGATATAAGCAAAAAACCAAAGTAAAAACTGTTACCGTTTCAGAACAAAAATATAATTCAGTTTTCAATGTTTGAGACGAAGACGAAAATGCAGCATTTAAAATCGACTCTGAAGACTTCAGTGACTTATATGTCACCCCCTTTTTTTCTAATAAAGTATTGGACCTAATAAATTAAGTGTATTTTAAATCACAAGACATTTTCTGTTAAAGCACTTCTTTTTTAAATATTAATTATTTTCAATCTTATATCTCGCTTATGGTTAGTCCTACATAAAAAATGCAAATAATTATTTTGTAGGAAATTTTATCAGCTTGAATTTTAGTAAAAAGATAAAAATTAATAGGAGTAACTGTTTTCGAGATATGAGCAAGAAACCAAAACACTGTTACCTTAATTAAGCGTTTGCATATAAGCAAATTTAGTACTATTAGTATTATTATTATTAATGTTATTGTTATTAATATGACGATTAAAGACAACTTTGAAACCTTTAGTGACTTTTATGTCTTCTTCTTTTTCCTCTACTAAAGTGTTAGACACAATTAAATTAGTTTAATTTCAGTTTTTCAAACATTTTATTTTAAAGCAAATTTTTGTTAAATATTATTTATATCCAACTCTATAACTCGCTTATGGTTGGTTCTACAAGAAAAATGCAAATAACTATTTTGTAGAATATTTTATCAGCTTTAATTTTGAAAGAAAGACAAAAATTCATAGGAGTAACTGTTTTCGAGATATAAGCAAGAAACCAAAAAACTGTTACCTTAATAAAGCGCTTGCATATAAGCAGATTTAGTACTATTAGTATTATTATTATTAATGTTATTGTTATTAATATGACGACTAAAAACGATTCTGAAGACTTTGGTGACTTTTATGTCTTTTTCTTTTTTCTCTACTAAAGTGTTAGACACAATTAATTTAGTTTAATTTCAGTATTTCAAACATTTTATTTTTAAGCAAGTTTTTGTTAAATATTATTTATATCCAACTTTATAACTCACTTATGGTTGGTCCTACAAGAAAAATGCAAATAACTATTTTGTAGGAAATTTTATCAGCTTTAATTTTGAAAGAAAGATAAAAATTGATAGGAGTAACTGTTTTCGAGATATAAGCATAAAACCAATAAGAAAACTGTGACTGTTACTGAACAAAAATGTAATTCGGTTTTCAATGTTTGAGACGAAGACGAAACTGCAGCATTTAAAAACGACTCTGAAGACTTCAGTGACTTTTATGTCACTTCCTTTTTCTTCTAATAAAGTATTGGACCCAATAAATTAAGTGTATTTTAAATCACAAGACATTTTCTGTTAAAGCACTTTTTTTTTAAATATTAATTATTTTCAATCATATATCTCGCTTATGGTTAGTCCTACATGAAAAATGCAAATAACTATTTTGTAGGAAATTTTATCAGCTTGAATTTTAGTAAAAAGATAAAAATTGATAGGAGTAACTGTTTTCGAGATATAAGCAAGAAACCAAAACACTGTTACCTTAATTAAGCGTTTGCATATAAGCAAATTTAGTACTATTAGTATTATTATTATTAATGTTATTGTTATTAATATGACAACTAAAGACAACTCTGAAACCTTTAGTGACTTTTATGTCTTTTCCTTTTTTCTCTACTAAAGTGTTAGACACAGTTAAATTAGTTTAATTTCAGTTTTTCAAACATTTTCTTTTAAAGCAAATTTTTGTTAAATATTATTTATATCCAACTCTATAACTCGCTTATGGTTGGTCCTACAAGAAAAATGCAAATAACTATTTTGTAGAATATTTTATCAGCTTTAATTTTGAAAGAAAGACAAAAATTCATAGGAGTAACTGTTTTCGAGATATAAGCAAGAAACCAAAAAACTGTTACTTTAATAAAGCGCTTGCATATAAGCAGATTTAGTACTATTAGTATTATTATTATTAATGTTATTGTTATTAATATGACGACTAAAAACGATTCTGAAGACTTTGGTGACTTTTATGTCTTTTTCTTTTTTCTCTACTAAAGTGTTAGACACAATTAATTTAGTTTAATTTCAGTATTTCAAACATTTTATTTTTAAGCAAGTTTTTGTTAAATATTATTTATATCCAACTTTATAACTCGCTTATGGCTGGTCCTACAAGAAAAATGCAAATAACTATTTTGTAGGAAATGTTATCACCTTTAATTTTGAAAGAAAGATAAAAATTGATAGGAGTAACTGTTTTCGAGATATAAGCAAAAAACCAAAGTAAAAACTGTTACCGTTTCAGAACAAAAATGTAATTCAGTTTTCAATGTTTGAGACGAAGACGAAAATGCAGCATTTAAAATCGACTCTGAAGACTTCAGTGACTTATATGCCACCCCCTTTTTTTTTAATAAAGTATTGGACCTAATAAATTAAGTGTATTTTAAATCACAAGACATTTTCTGTTAAAGCACTTCTTTTTTAAATATTAATTATTTTCAATCTTATATCTCGCTTATGGTTAGTCCTACACAAAAAATGCAAATAACTATTTTGTAGGAAATTTTATTAGCTTGAATTTTAGTAAAAAGATAAAAATTGATAGGAGTAACTGTTTTCGAGATATGAGCAAGAAACCAAAACACTGTTACCTTAATTAAGCGTTTGCATATAAGCAAATTTAGTACTATTAGTATTATTATTATTAATGTTATTGTTATTAATATGACGATTAAAGACAACTTTGAAACCTTTAGTGACTTTTATGTCTTCTTCTTTTTCTTCTACTAAAGTGTTAGACACAATTAAATTAGTTTAATTTCAGTTTTTCAAACATTTTATTTTAAAGCAAATTTTTGTTAAATATTATTTATATCCAACTCTATAACTCGCTTATGGTTGGTCCTACAAGAAAAATGCAAATAACTATTTTGTAGGAAATTTTATCAGCTTTAATTTTGAAAGAAAGATAAAAATTGATAGGAGTAACTGTTTTCGAGATATAAGCAAAAAACCAATAAGAAAACTGTGACTGTTACTGAACAAAAATGTAATTCGGTTTTCAATGTTTGAGACGAAGACGAAACTGCAGCATTTAAAAACGACTCTGAAGACTTCAGTGACTTTTATGTCACTTTCTTTTTCTTCTAATAAAGTATTGGACCCAATAAATTAAGTGTATTTTAAATCACAAGACATTTTCTGTTAAAGCACTTTTTTTTTAAATATTAATTATTTTCAATCATATATCTCGCTTATGGTTAGTCCTACATGAAAAATGCAAATAACTATTTTGTAGGAAATTTTATCAGCTTTAATTTTGAAAAAAAGATAAAAATTGATAGGAGTAACTGTTTTCGAGATATAAGCAAGAAACCAAAAAACTGTTACCTTAATTAAGCGTTTGCATATAAGCAAATTTAGTACAATTAGTATTATTATTATTAATGTTATTGTTATTAATATGACAACTAAAGACAACTCTGAAACCTTTAGTGACTTTTATGTCTTTTCCTTTTTTCTCTACTAAAGTGTTAGACACAGTTAAATTAGTTTAATTTCAGTTTTTCAAACATTTTATTTTAAAGCAAATTTTTGTTAAATATTATTTATATCCAACTCTATAACTCGCTTATGGTTGGTCCTACAAGAAAAATGCAAATAACTATTTTGTAGAATATTTTATCATCATTAATTTTGAAAAAAAGACAAAAATTCATAGGAGTAACTGTTTTCGAGATATAAGCAAGAAACCAAAAAACTGTTACCTTAATAAAGCGCTTGCATATAAGCAGATTTAGTACTATTAGTATTATTATTATTAATGTTATTGTTATTAATATGACGACTAAAAACGATTCTGAAGACTTTGGTGACTTTTATGTCTTTTTCTTTTTTCTCTACTAAAGTGTTAGACACAATTAATTTAGTTTAATTTCAGTATTTCAAACATTTTATTTTTAAGCAAGTATTTGTTAAATATTATTTATATCCAACTTTATAACTCGCTTATGGTTGGTCCTACAAGAAAAATGCAAATAACTATTTTGTAGGAAATGTTATCAGCTTTAATTTTGAAAGAAAGATAAAAATTGATAGGAGTAACTGTTTTCGAGATATAAGCAAAAAACCAAAGTAAAAACTGTTACCGTTTCAGAACAAAAATGTAATTCAGTTTTCAATGTTTGAGACGAAGACGAAAATGCAGCATTTAAAATCGACTCTGAAGACTTCAGTGACTTATATGTCACCCCCTTTTTTTTCTAATAAAGTATTGGACTCAATAAATTAAGTGTATTTTAAATCACAAGACATTTTCTGTTAAAGCACTTTTTTTTAAATATTGATTATTTTCAAACTTACATCTCGCTTATGGTTAGTCCTACATGAAAAATGCAAATAACTACTTTGTTGGAAATTTTATCAGCTTTAATTTTAGTAAAAAGATAAAAATTGATAGGAGTAACTGTTTTCGAGATATAAGCAAGAAACCAAAAAACTATTAACTTAATTAAGCGTTTGCATATAAGCAAATTTAGTACTATTAGTATTATTATTATTAATGTTATTGTTATTAATATGACGATTAAAGACGACTCTGAAATCTTTGGTGACTTTTATGTCTTCTTCTTTTTCCTCTACTAAAGTGTTAGACACAATTAATTTAGTTTAATCTCAGTATTTCAAACATTTTATTTTAAAGCAAATTTTTGTTAAATATTATTTAAATCCATCTCTATAACTCGCTTATGCTTGGTCCTACAAGAAAAATGCAAATAACTATTTCGTAGGAAATTTTATCAGCTTTAATTTTAGTAAAAAGATAAAAATTGATAGGAGTAACTGTTTTCGAGATATAAGCAAGAAACCAAAAAACTGTTACCTTAATAAAGCGCTTGCATATAAGCAGATTTAGTACTATTAGTATTATTATTATTAATGTTATTGTTATTAATATGACGACTAAAAACGATTCTGAAGACTTTGGTGACTTTTATGTCTTTTTCTTTTTTCTCTACTAAAGTGTTAGACACAATTAATTTAGTTTAATTTTAGTATTTCAAACATTTTATTTTTAAGCAAGTTTTTGTTAAATATTATTTATATCCAACTTTATAACTCGCTTATGGTTGGTCCTACAAGAAAAATGCAAATAACTTTTTTGTAGGAAATGTTATCAGCTTTAATTTTGAAAGAAAGATAAAAATTGATAGCAGTAACTGTTTTCGAGATATAAGTAAAAAACCAAAGTAAAAACTGTTACCGTTTCAGAACAAAAATGTAATTCAGTTTTCAATGTTTGAGACGAAGACGAAAATGCAGCATTTAAAATCGACTCTAAAGACTTCAGTGACTTATATGTCACCCTCTTTTTTTTCTAATAAAGTATTGGACCTAAAAAATTAAGTGTATTTTAAATCACAAGACATTTTCTGTTAAAGCACTTTTTTTTTAAATATTAATTATTTTCAATCTTATATCTCGCTTATGGTTAGTCCTACATAAAAAATGCAAATAACTATTTTGTAGGAAATTTTATCAGCTTGAATTTTAGTAAAAAGATAAAAATTGATAGGAGTAACTGTTTTCGAGATATAAGCCAGAAACCAAAACACTGTTACCTTAATTAAGCGTTTGCATATAAGCAAATTTAGTACTATTAGTATTATTATTATTAATGTTATTGTTATTAATATGACGATTAAAGACAACTTTGAAACCTTTAGTGACTTTTATGTCTTCTTCTTTTTCCTCTACTAATGTGTTAGATACAATTAAATTAGTTTAATTTCAGTTTTTCAAACATTTTATTTTAAAGCAAATTTTTGTTAAATATTATTTATATCCAACTCTATAACCCGCTTATGGTTGGTCCTACAAGAAAAATGCAAATAACTATTTTGTAGGAAATTTTATCAGCTTTAATTTTGAAAAAAAAATAAAAATTGATAGGAGTAACTGTTTTCGAGATATAAGCAAAAAACCAATAAGAAAACTGTGACTGTTACTGAACCAAAATGTAATTCAGTTTTCAATGTTTGAGACGAAGATGAAACTGCAGCATTTAAAAACGACTCTGAAGACTTCAGTGACTTTTATGTCACTTTCTTCTTCTTCTAATAAAGTATTAGACTCAATAAATTAAGTGTATTTTAAATCACAAGACATTTTCTGTTAAAGCACTTTTTTTTAAATATTAATTATTTTCAATCATATATCTCGCTAATTGTTAGTCTTACATGAAAAATGCAAATAACTATTTTGTAGGAAATTTTATCAGCTTTAATTTTAGTAAAAAGATAAAAATTGATAGGAGTAACTGTTTTCGAGATATAAGCAAGAAACCAAAAAACTGTTACCTTAATAAAGCGCTTGCATATAAGCAAATTTAGTACTATTAGTATTATTATTATTAATGTTATTGTTATTAATATGACAATTAAAGACAACTTTGAAACCTTTAGTGACTTTTATGTCTTCTTCTTTTTCCTCTACTAATGTGTTAGACACAATTAAATTAGTTTAATTTCAGTTTTTCAAACATTTTATTTTAAAGCAAATTTTTCTTAAAGATTATTTATATCCAACTCTATAACTCGCTTTTGGTTGGTCCTACAAAAAAAATGTTAAAAACTATTTTGTAGGAAATTTTATCAGCTTTAATTTTGAAGAAAAGATAAAAATTTATAGGAGTAACTGTTTTCGAGATATAAGCAAAAAACCAAAGTGAAAATTGTAACCGTTACTGAACAAAAATGTAATTCAGTTTTCAATGTTTGAGACGAAGACGAAAATGCAGCATTTAAAAACGACTCTGAAAACTTCAGTGACTTTTAAGTCACCTCCTTTTTTTTCTAATAAAGTATTGGACTCAATAAATTAAGTGTATTTTAAATCACAAGACATTTTCTGTTAAAGCACTTTTTTTTTAAATATTGATTATTTTCAAACTTACATCTCGCTTATGGTTAGTCCTACATGAAAAATGCAAATAACTATTTTGTTGGAAATTTTATCAGCTTTAATTTTAGTAAAAAGATAAAAATTGATAGGAGTAACTGTTTTCGAGATATAAGCAAGAAACCAAAAAACTGTTAACTTAATTAAGCGTTTGCATATAAGCAAATTTAGTACTATTAGTATTATTATTATTAATGTTATTGTTATTAATATGACGATTAAAGACGACTCTGAAATCTTTAGTGACTTTTATGTCTTCTTCTTTTTCCTCTACTAAAGTGTTAGACACAATTAATTTAGTTTAATTTCAGTATTTCAAACATTTTATTTTAAAGCAAATTTTTGTTAAATATTATTTAAATCCATCTCTATAACTCGCTTATGCTTGGTCCTACAAGAAAAATGCAAATAACTGTTTCGTAGGAAATTTTATCAGCTTTAATTTTAGTAAAAAGATAAAAATTGATAGGAGTAACTGTTTTCGAGATATAAGCAAGAAACCAAAAAACTGTTACCTTAATAAAGCGCTTGCATATAAAGCAGATTTAGTACTATTAGTATTATTATTATTAATGTTATTGTTATTAATATGACGACTAAAAACCATTCTGAAGACTTTGGTGACTTTTATGTCTTTTTCTTTTTTCTCTACTAAAGTGTTAGACACAATTAATTTAGTTTAATTTCAGTATTTCAAACATTTTATTTTTAAGCAAGTTTTTGTTAAATATTATTTATATCCAACTTTATAACTCGCTTATGGTTGGTCCTACAAGAAAAATGCAAATAACTATTTTGTAGGAAATGTTATCAGCTTTAATTTTGAAAGAAAGATAATAATTGATAGCAGTAACTGTTTTCGAGATATAAGTAAAAAACCAAAGTAAAAACTGTTACCGTTTCAGAACAAAAATGTAATTCAGTTTTCAATGTTTGAGACGAAGACGAAAATGCAGCATTTAAAATCGACTCTGAAGACTTCAGTGACTTATATGTCACCCCCTTTTTTTCTAATAAAGTATTGGACCTAAAAAATTAAGTGTATTTTAAATCACAAGACATTTTCTGTTAAAGCACTTTTTTTTTAAATATTAATTATTTTCAATCTTATATCTCGCTTATGGTTAGTCCTACATAAAAAATGCAAATAACTATTTTGTAGGAAATTTTATCAGCTTGAATTTTAGTAATAAGATAAAAATTGATAGGAGTAACTGTTTTCGAGATATAAGCCAGAAACCAAAACACTGTTACCTTAATTAAGCGTTTGCATATAAGCAAATTTAGTACTATTAGTATTATTATTATTAATGTTATTGTTATTAATATGACGATTAAAGGCAACTTTGAAACCTTTAGTGACTTTTATGTCTTCTTCTTTTTCCTCTACTAATGTGTTAGACACAATTAAATTAGTTTAATTTCAGTTTTTCAAACATTTTATTTTAAAGCAAATTTTTGTTAAATATTATTTATATCCAACTCTATAACCCGCTTATGGTTGGTCCTACAAGAAAAATGCAAATAACTATTTTGTAGGAAATTTTATCAGCTTTAATTTTGAAAAATAAAATAAAAATTGATAGGAGTAACTGTTTTCGAGATATAAGCAAAAAACCAATAAAAAAACTGTGACTGTTACTGAACCAAAATGTAATTCAGTTTTCAATGTTTGAGACGAAGATGAAACTGCAGCATTTAAAAACGACTCTGAAGACTTCAGTGACTTTTATGTCACTTTCTTCTTTTTCTAATAAAGTATTAGACCCAATAAATTAAGTGTATTTTAAATCACAAGACATTTTCTGTTAAAGCACTTTTTGTTAAATATTAATTATTTTCAATCATATATCTCGCTAATTGTTAGTCTTACATGAAAAATGCAAATAACTATTTTGTAGGAAATTTTATCAGCTTTAATTTTAGTAAAAAGATAAAAATTGATAGGAGTAACTGTTTTCGAGATATAAGCAAGAAACCAAAAAACTGTTACCTTAATAAAGCGCTTGCATATAAGCAAATTTAGTACTATTAGTATTATTATTATTAATGTTATTGTTATTAATATGACGATTAAAGACAACTTTGAAACCTTTAGTGACTTTTATGTCTTCTTCTTTTTCCTCTACTAATGTGTTAGACACAATTAAATTAGTTTAATTTCAGTTTTTCAAACATTTTATTTTAAAGCAAATTTTTCTTAAAGATTATTTATATCCAACTCTATAACTCGCTTATGGTTGGTCCTACAAAAAAAATGTTAAAAACTATTTTGTAGGAAATTTTATCAGCTTTAATTTTGAAGAAAAGAAAAAAATTTATAGGAGTAACTGTTTTCGAGATATAAGCAAAAAACCAAAGTGAAAATTGTAACCGTTACTGAACAAAAATGTAATTCAGTTTTCAATGTTTGAGACGAAGACGAAAATGCAGCATTTAAAAACGACTCTGAAAACTTCAGTGACTTTTAAGTCACCTCCTTTTTTTTCTAATAAAGTATTGGACTCAATAAATTAAGTGTATTTTAAATCACAAGACATTTTCTGTTAAAGCACTTTTTTTTTAAATATTGATTATTTTCAAACTTACATCTCGCTTATGGTTAGTCCTACATGAAAAATGCAAATAACTATTTTGTTGGAAATTTTATCAGCTTTAATTTTAGTAAAAAGATAAAAATTGATAGGAGTAACTGTTTTCGAGATATAAGCAAGAAACCAAAAAACTGTTAACTTAATTAAGCGTTTGCATATAAGCAAATTTAGTACTATTAGTATTATTATTATTAATGTTATTGTTATTAATATGACGATTAAAGACGACTCTGAAATTTTTAGTGACTTTTATGTCTTCTTCTTTTTCCTCTACTAAAGTGTTAGACACAATTAATTTAGTTTAATTTCAGTATTTCAAACATTTTATTTTAAAGCAAATTTTTGTTAAATATTATTTAAATCCATCTCTATAACTCGCTTATGCTTGGTCCTACAAGAAAAATGCAAATAACTATTTCGTAGGAAATTTTATCAGCTTTAATTTTAGTAAAAAGATAAGAATTGATAGGAGTAACTTTTTTCGAGATATAAGCAAGAAACCAAAAAACTGTTACCTTAATAAAGTGCTTGCATATAAGCAGATTTAGTACTATTAGTATTATTATTATTAATGTTATTGTTATTAATATGACGACTAAAAACGATTCTGAAGACTTTGGTGACTTTTATGTCTTTTTCTTTTTTCTCTACTAAAGTGTTAGACTCAATTAATTTAGTTTAATTTCGGTTTTTCAAACATTTTATTTAAAGCAAATTTTTGTTAAATATTATTTATATCCATCTCTATAACTCGCTTATGGTTGGTCCTACAAGAAAAATGCAAATAACTATTTTGTAGGAAGCTTTATCAGCTTTAATTTTAAAAGAAAGATAAAAATTGATAGGAGTAACTGTTTTCGAGATATAAGCAAAAAACCAATAAGAAAACTGTGACTGTTACTGAACAAAAATGTAATTCGGTTTTTAATGTTTGAGACGAAGACGAAACTGCAGCATTTAAAAACGACTCTGAAGACTTCAGTGACTTTTATGTCACTTCCTTTTTCTTCTAATATAGTATTGGACCCAATAAATTAAGTGTATTTTAAATCACAAGACATTTTCTGTTAAAGCACTTTTTTTTTAAATATTAATTATTTTCAATCATATATCTCGCTTATGGTTAGTCCTACATGAAAAATGCAAATAACTATTTTGTAGGAAATTTTATCAGCTTGAATTTTAGTAAAAAGATAAAAATTGATAGGAGTAACTGTTTTCGAGATATAAGCAAGAAACCAAAACACTGTTACCTTAATTAAGCGTTTGCATATAAGCAAATTTAGTACTATTAGTATTATTATTATTAATGTTATTGTTATTAATATGACAACTAAAGACAACTCTGAAACCTTTAGTGACTTTTATGTCTTTTCCTTTTTTCTCTACTAAAGTGTTAGACACAGTTAAATTAGTTTAATTTCAGTTTTTCAAACATTTTATTTTAAAGCAAATTTTTGTTAAATATTATTTATATCCAACTCTATAACTCGCTTATGGTTGGTCCTACAAGAAAAATGCAAATAACTATTTTGTAGAATATTTTATCAGCTTTAATTTTGAAAGAAAGACAAAAATTTATAGGAGTAACTGTTTTCGAGATATAAGCAAGAAACCAAAAAACTGTTACCTTAATAAAGCGCTTGCATATAAGCAGATTTAGTACTATTAGTATTATTATTATTAATGTTATTGTTATTAATATGACGACTAAAAACGATTCTGAAGACTTTGGTGACTTTTATGTCTTTTTCTTTTTTCTCTACTAAAGTGTTAGACACAATTAATTTAGTTTAATTTCAGTATTTCAAACATTTTATTTTTAAGCAAGTTTTTGTTAAATATTATTTATATCCAACTTTATAACTCGCTTATGGTTGGTCCTACAAGAAAAATGCAAATAACTATTTTGTAGGAAATGTTATCAGCTTTAATTTTGAAAGAAAGATAAAAATTGATAGGAGTAACTGTTTTCGAGATATAAGCAAGAAACCTAAAAACTGTTAACTTAATTAAGCGTTTGCATATAAGCAAATTTAGTACTATTAGTATTATTATTATTAATGTTATTGTTATTAATATGACGATTAAAGACGACTCTGAAATCTTTAGTGACTTTTATGTCTTCTTCTTTTTCCTCTACTAAAGTGTTAGACACAATTAATTTAGTTTAATTTCAGTATTTCAAACATTTTATTTTAAAGTAAATTTTTGTTTAATATTATTTATATCCAACTCTATAACTTGCTTATGCTTGGTCCTACAAGAAAAATGTAAATAACTATTTTGGTGTTTTTGAGATATAAGCAAAAAACCAAAGTGAAAACTGTTACAGTTACTGAATAAAAATGTAATTCAGTTTTCAATGTTTGAGACGAAGACGAATATGCAGCATTTAAAAACGACTCTGAAGACTTCAGTGACTTTTATGTCATCTCCTTTTTCTTCTAATAAAGTATTGGAACCAGTAAATTAAGTGTATTTTAAATCACAAGACATTTTCTGTTAAAGCACTTTTTTTTTAAATATTAATTATTTTCAAACTTATATCTCGCTTATGGTTAGTCCTACATAAAAAATGCAAATAAATATTTTGTAGGAAATTTTAACAGCTTTAATTTTAGTAAAAAGATAAAAATTGATAGGAGTAACAGTTTTCGAGATATAAGCAAGAAACTGTTACCTTAATTAAGCGCTTGCATATAAGCAAATTTAGTAATATTAGTATTATTATTATTAATGTTATTGTTATTAATATGACGACTAAAAACGACTCTCAAGACTTTGATGACTTTTATGTCTTCTCCTTTTTCCTCTACTAAAGTGTTAGTCTCAATTTAGTTTAATTTCGGTTTTTCAAGCATTTTATTTTAAAGCAAATTTTTGTTAAAGATTATTTATATCCAACTCTATAACTCGCTTATGGTTGGTCCTACAAAAAAATGCAAATAACTATTTTGTAGGAAATTTTATCAGCTTTAATTTTGAAAAAAAGATAAAAATTGATAAGAGTAACTGTTTTCGAGATATAAGCAAGAAGCCAAAAAACTGTTACCTTAATTAAGCGTTTGCATATAAGCAAATTTAGTACTATTAGTATTATTATTATTAATGTTATTGTTATTAATATGACGACTAAAGACGACTCTGAAACATTTAGTGACTTTTATGTCTTCTCCTTTTTCCTCTACTAAAGTGTTAGACACAATTAATTTAGTTTAATTCCGGTTTTTCAAGCATTTTATTTTAAAGCAAATTTTTGTTAAATATTATTTATATCCAACTCTATAACTCGTTTATGCTTGGTCCTACAAGAAAAATGTAAATAACTATTTTGTTAGAAATTTTATCAGCTTTAATCTTGAAAGAAAGATAAAATTTGATAGGAGTAACTGTTTTTGAGATATAAGCAAAAAACCAATAAGAAAACTGTAACTGTTACTGAACAAAAATGTAATTCAGTTTTCAATGTTTGAGACGAAGACAAAAATGCAGCATTTAAAAACGACTCTAAAGACTTCAGTGACTTTTATGTCACCTCCATTTTCTTCTAATAAAGTATTGGACCCAATAAATTACGTGTATTTTAAATCACAAGACATTTTCTGTTAAAACACTTTTTTTTAATTATTAATTATTTTCAAACTTATATCTCGCTTATGGTTAGTTCTACATGAAAAATGCAAATAACTATTTTGTAAGAAATTTTATCACCTTTAATTTTGGTAAAAAAGTAAAAATTGATAGGAGTAACTGTTTTCGAGATATAAGCAAAAAACACAAAAACTGTTACCTTAAGTAAGCGCTTGCATATAAGCAAATTTAGTACTACTAGTATTGTTATTATAAATGTTATTGTTATTAATATGACGACTAAAGACAACTCTAAGACTTTAGTGACTTTTATGTCTCCTCCTTTTTCCTCTACTAAAGTGTTAGACACAATTAATTTAGTTTAATTTCAGTTTTTCAAACATTTTATTTTAAAGCAAATTTTTGTTAAATATTAAAAACTATAAAATGGCTTAGATTGCCTAAAAACACAGATCACACATGATCTTTTGCATAGAAATGAGAAAACGCTCATGTAACACACAAAATAAGCTTCATTTTTCCTTATTAAAAGTATTATTATTATTATTACTTATGTTACTATTACTATTATTATTATTATTATTATTATTATTATTATTATTATTACTATTATTTTTATTATTATTATTACTATTATTATTATTATTATTATTATTATTATTATTATTAATATTATTATTATTAAAAACCGATTATAACTTTTGTATAGTAAATATTTTTATACCAGTTTTAAAATGAGTTATTAATTTTAGACAATTTCTTGCCTAAAAACACAGATCACA
The DNA here is from genome assembly GCF_031307605.1 of Tribolium castaneum. Taxonomy (NCBI): domain Eukaryota; kingdom Metazoa; phylum Arthropoda; class Insecta; order Coleoptera; family Tenebrionidae; genus Tribolium; species Tribolium castaneum. The sequence goes on from NC_087399.1 coordinate 18,952,716, forward strand.
AATGATCTCTTGCATAGAAATGAGAAAACGCTCAGATAACACAAAATAAGCATCATTTTTGCTTAGAAAAACTAAGCTTTAATTTAGAAAGAAATTCATTATTATAAGTATTTATATCATTATTATTATTATTATTATTATTATCTTTATTATTATTATTATTATTATTATTATTATTATTATTATTATTATTATTATTATTATTATTAATATTATTATTATTATTATTATTATTATCATTATTATTATTATTATTATTATTAACTTTTGTATAGTAAATGTTTTTATACCAGTTTTAAAATGAGTTATTAATTTTATTCAATTTCTTGCCTAAAAACACAGATCACAGATGATCTCTTGCATAGAAATGAGAAAACGCTCATATAACACACAAAATAAGCTTCATTTTTGCTTAGAAAACTAAGCTTACTTTTATTACTATTATTATTTTCATTATTATTATTATTAATATTATTATTATTATTACTATTATTATTATTATTATTATCATTATTATTATTATTATTATTATTATTATTATTATTATTGTTAATATTATTATTGTTAAAAACTTATATTAAACAGACAGAAAACGTCGTATTCTGACACAAAAAAACGAATTACGTTATAGACTTGACGAGAACAGCGTATCTCAGACTCTTATAGGACTCTTATAGGGTCAAAAAGTATCAGTTTGGATTAAAACAAATTATTTTTGTTGAGTCTCAGTCTGAATTGTTTATCAGTTCAAACAAAAACGGCTTATTTTAGACGATCTTTTGCTTTGGACAAGAAAACTTACATCGAACAGATTAAAAACGTATTAATCTGGCATAAAAGAGCAATTTATGTATCACTTTGGATAAAGGCAGCTAATCCTATTCGTTTCATTGCTCAAAATAGACAAAATTGTTAATAAATCTAACAAAAACCCTGTATTCTAGCACAAAATACTAATTACATTATAGTTTCGACGAGAATAGCTTATTTGGAATGATTCTATGCTTCCAAACGAGTAAATTTTTATTAAACAGATGCCAAACATCATGTTTTGTCCTATAAAGACATTTTATATTGCAGTTTGTATTAAAACAAAATATTTTCGTTGATTCTTTGTTAGAAGCAGCAAACCTAACATTAAAAAATCTGAAAACTTTGTATTCGGACACAAACCACCGAATTTTGTATCAGTTTAGTCAAAAACGGTTGATTTTCGACAATATTTTGCTTTGAACAAGAAAACTTATATCAAACTGACTAAAAACGTCTTATTTTAGCACAAAACAAAAGATTTGCGTTATAGTCTTAACGAGAGCTGTTAATTTCAAACGGTTCTATGCTTTGAAACGAGTAAACTTTCACTGTACAGAGGAAAAACATCTTATTTCGCCTTTTAAAAACGTTTCATGCCACAGTTTGGATAAAAACCAATTATTTTCGTTAATTCATTGTTACAAACATGAAACCTTACATCAAAGTAACTGAAAACCCCTTATTCAGGCACAGAAATTCGAATTACGTTTCAGTCTGGACAAAAACTGCTTACTTTAGACGATCCTTTGTTTTGAATTCAAAAACTTACATTAAAAAGAATAAAAACGTCTTATTCTGGCTGAAAACTGCAAATTATATATTACTCTAGATAAAAGCAATTTATCCTGATTACTCCTTTACTTAGAATAGAGTAAACTTGTATAAAACTTAATGAAAACTTTAAATTTCGTCTCAAAGAAATAATTTACGTAATAGTTTTGAACGATTTTATGATTCGAAACTAATGAACTTTTATGGGGCAGATGCAAAACCACATATTATCATATAAAGCGTTGTTTTAAAGCAAATTATTACCTTTTGCAACAAGAAATTTCACGTCAAAGAAACTGAAAACATCGTATCCATGCACAAATATCGAATTACGTATCAGTTTAGGCAAATACAGCTTATTTTAAACGATTCCTTGCTATAAACAAGAAAAATTTTATCAAACATATTGAAAATGTCTTATTCTCGAAAATAAGAGCAAACTATGTATCAGTTTTAACAAAAGCGGATCACTCTGTTTGATTCTATGCTTAGAGTAGAGTAAACTACTTTAAAACGTAATGAAAACTCTATATTCAAGCTCAAAAGAACAAATTACGTTATAGTTTTGACAAAAAAAAATTATTTCGGAGGACTACATACTTCGAAGTAAGCAAACTTTAATTGAACAAGTGCAAAAGCTAATACTTTGCTTTAAAATAACGATTTATGTGGTAATATGGTATTTTGCATCTGTCCTATAAAAGTTTACTCGTTTCGCTCCATTGAATCATTCGAAATAAATTATTTTGACACAACAACAACGAAAATAATTTTTTTGTTTAAACTGTAACATGTCGTTTTTATAAAACGAACTAAGACGTTTGGCATCTGTTTAGTAAAAGTTTTCTCGTTTGGGGGCATAAAATCGTTTGAAACTAACAGTTCTGGTCAAAACTATAACGTAAATTATTTCTTTGAGACGAAATTTAAAGTTTTCATTAAGTTTTATACAAGTTTGCTCTATTCTAAGCAAAGGAGTAATCAGGATAAACTGCATTTATCCAAAGTAATACATAATTTGCAGTTTTGAGCCAGAATAAGACGATTTTAATCTTTTTAATATGTTTTCGTGTTCAAAAGAAAGAATCGTCTAAAACAAGCAATTTGTGTCCAGACTGAAACGTAATTTGATTTTCTGGGCCTGAATAAGAGGTTTTCAGTTTCTTTGATGTAAGGTTTCTTGTTTGTAACAATGAATAAACGAAAATCATTGGTTTTAATCCAAACTGTGACATAAATCGTTTTTTAAAGGCGAAATCAGACGTTTTGCCTCTGTTCAGTGAAAGTATACTGGTTTCAAAGCATAGAATCGTTTGAAATTAACAGTTCTCGTCAAGACTATAACGCAAATCTTTAAAGTGATACAAAGAAATAATTTACGTTATAGTTTTGACCAGAACTGTTAATTTCAAACGATTTTATGCCCCCAAACGAGAAAACTTTCTCTAAACAGATGCCAAACGTATTAGTTCGTTTTATAAAAGCGACTTATGTTACAGTTTAAACAAAAACAAATTATTTTCGTTGTTGTTGTGTCAAAATAATTTATTTCGAATGATTCAATGGAGCGAAACGAGTAAACTTTTATAGGACATATGCAAAATACCATATTACCACATAAATCGTTATTTTAAAACAAAGTATTAGCTTTTGCACATGTTCAATTAAAGTTTGCTTACTTCGAAGTATGTAATCGTCCGAAATATTTTTTTTTGTCAAAACTATAACGTAATTTGTTCTTTTGAGCTTGAATATAGAGTTTTCATTACGTTTTATAGTAGTTTACTTTACTCTAAGCATAGAATCAAACAGAGTAATCCGCTTTTGTTAAAATTGATACATAATTTGCTCTTATTTTCGAGAATAAGACGTTTTCAATATACTTGATAAAATTTTTCTTGTTTATAGCAAGGAATCGTTTAAAATAAGCTGTATTTGCCTAAACTGATACGTAATTCGATATTTATGTATGAATACGAAGTTTTCAGTTTCTTTGACGTGAAATTTCTTGTTGCAAAAGGTAATACTTTGCTTTAAAACAACGCTTTATATGGTAATATGTGGTTTTGCATCTGCCCCATAAAAATTCATTAGTTTCGAATCATAATTTCGTTTGAAATAAACAGTGCTGGTCAAAACTTTAACGTAAATTATTTCTTTGAGACGAAATTTAAAGTTTTCATTAAGTTTTATACAAGTTTACTCTATTCTAAGTAAAGGAGTAATCAGGATAAATTGCTGTTATCTAGAGTAATGTATAATTTACAGTTTTTAGCCAGAATAAGACGTTTTTAATCTTTTTAATGTAAGTTTTCGTGTTCAAAACAAAGGATCGTCTAAAATAAGCAGTTTTTGTCCAGACTGAAACGTAATTCGAATTTCTGTGCCTAAATAAGGGGTTTTCAGTTTCTTTGATGTAAGGTTTCTTGTTTGTAACAATGAATTAACAAAAATAATTGGTTTTTATCCAAATTGTGGCATGAATCAGCTTTAAGACTATAACGCAAATCTTTTGTTTTGTGCTAAAATAAGACGTTTTTAGTCAGTTTGATATAAGTTTTCTTGTTCAAAGCAAAATATTGTCGAAAATCAACCGTTTTTGTCTAAACTGGTACAAAATTTGGTGGTTTGTGTCCGAATACAAAGTTTTCAGATTCTTTAATGTTAGGTTTGCTGCTTCTAACAAAGAATCAACGAAAATATTTTGTTTTAATACAAATGCAATATAAAATGTCTTTATAGGACAAATCATGATGTTTGGCATCTGTTTAATAAAAATTTACTCGTTTGGAAGCATGAATCATTCCAAATAAGCTATTCTCGTCGAAACTATAATGTAATTAGTATTTTGTGCTAGAATACAGCGTTTTTGTTAGATTTATTAACAATTTTGTCTATTTTAAGCAATGAAACGAATAGGATTAGCTGCTTTTATCCAAAGTGATACATAAATTGCTCTTTTATGCCAGATTAATACGTTTTTAGTCTGTTCGATGTAAGTTTTCTTGTTCAAAGCAAAAGATCGTCGAAAATAAGCCGTTTTTGTTTGAACTGATGAACAATTCAGACTGAGAGTCAACAAAAATAATTTGTTTTAATCCAAATTGATACTTTTTGACCCTATAAGAGTCCTATAAGAGTCCGAAATACGCCGTTCTCGTCAAGTCTATAACGTAATTCGTTTTTTTGTGTCAGAATACGACGTTTTCTGTCTGTTTAATATAATTTTTTAATAATAATAATAATAACAATAATAATAATAATATTAATAAAAATAATATTAATAATAATAATAGTAATAATAATAATAATAATAATAATAATAATAATAATAATAGTAATAAAAGTAAGCTTAGTTTTTTAAGCAAAAATGGAGCTTATTTTGTGTGTTATATGAGCGTTTTCTCATTTCTATGCAAGAAATCATCTGTGATCTGTATTTTTAGGCAAGAAATTGTTTAAAATTAATAACTCATTTTAAAACTGGTATAAAAACATTTACTATACAAAAGTTAATAATAATAATAATAATAATAATAATAATAATAATAATAATAATAATAATAATAGTAATAATAATAATAAAAATAATAATAATAGTAATAAAAGTAAGCTTAGTTTTCCAAGCAAAAATGAAGCTTATTTTGTGTGTTATATGAGCGTTTTCTCATTTCTATGCAAGAGATCATCTGTGATCTGTGTTTTTAGGCAAGAAATTGAATAAAATTATAACTCATTTTAAAACTGGTGTAAAAACATTTACTATACAAAAGTTAATAATAATAATAATAATAATAATAATAATAATAATAATAATAATAATAATAATAATAATAATAATAATAATAATAATAATAATAATAATAATAATAATAATAATAATAATAATAATAATAATAATAATAATAATAATAATAATAATAATAATAATATCAATAATAATAATAATAATAATAATAATAATAATAGTAACAAAAGTAATAATAATAATAATACTTTTAATAAGGAAAAATGGAGCTTATTTTGTGTGTTACATGAGCGTTTTCTCATTTCTATGCAAAAGATCATGTGTGATCTGTGTTTTTAGGCAATCTAAGCCATTTTATAGTTTTTAGTATTTAACAAAAATTTGCTTTAAAATAAAATGTTTGAAAAACTGAAATTAAACTAAATTAATTGTGTCTAACACTTTAGTAGAGGAAAAAGGAGGAGACATAAAATTCACTAAAGTCTTAGAGTTGTCTTTAGTCGTCATATTAATAACAATAACATTTATAATAACAATACTAGTAGTACTAAATTTGCTTATATGCAAGCGCTTAATTAAGGTAACAGTTTTTTTGTTTTTTGCTTATTTCTCGAAAACAGTTACTCCTATCAATTTTTACTTTTTCACCAAAATTGAAGGTGATAAAATTTCCTACAAAATAGTTATTTGCATTTTTCATGTAGAACTAACCATAAGCGAGATATAAGTTTGAAAATAATTAATAATTAAAAAAAAGTGTTTTAACAGAAAATGTCTTGTGATTTAAAATACACTTAATTTATTGGGTCCAATACTTTATTAGAAGAAAAAGGAGGTGACATAAAAGTCACTGAAGTCTTCAGAGTCGTTTTTAAATGCTGCATTTTTGTCTTAATCTCAAACATTGAAAACTGAATTACATTTTTGTTCAGTAACAGTTACAGTTTTCTTATTGGTTTTTTGCTTATATCTCGAAAACAGTTCCTCCTATCAAATTTTATCTTTCTTTCAAAATTAAAGCTGATAAAATTTCCAACAAAATAGTTATTTACATTTTTCTTGTAGGACCAAGCATAAACGAGTTATAGAGTTGGATATAAATAATATTTAACAAAAATTTGCTTTAAAATAAAATGCTTGATAAACCGGAATTAAACTAAATTAATTGTGTCTAACACTATAGTAGAGGAAAAAGGAGAAGACATAAAAGTCACTAAATGTTTCAGAGTCGTCTTTAGTCGTCATATTAATAACAATAACATTAATAATAATAATACTAATAGTACTAAATTTGCTTATATGCAAACGCTTAATTAAGGTAACAGTTTTTTGGTTTCTTGCTTATATCTCGAAAACAGTTACTCCAATCAATTTTTATCTTTTTTTCAAAATTAAAGCTGATAAAATTTCCTACAAAATAGTTATTTGCATTTTTTTGTAGGACCAACCATAAGCGAGTTTTAGAGTTGGATATAAATAATCTTTAACAAAAATTTGCTTTAAAATAAAATGTTTGAAAAACCGAAATTAAACTAAATTAATTGAGTCTAACACTTTAGTATAGGAAAAAGGAGAAGACATAAAAGTCACCAAAGTCTTCAGAGCCGTTTTTAGTCGTCATTTTAATAGCAATAACATTAATAATAATAATACTAATAGTACTAAATTTGCTTATATGCAAGCGCTTTATTAAGGTAACAGTTTTTTGGTTTCTTGCTTATATCTCGAAAACAGTTACTCCTATCAATTTTTATCTTTTTACTAAAATTAAAGCTGATAAAATTTCCTACAAAATAGTTATTTGCATTTTTCTTGTAGGACCAAGCATAAGCGATTTATAGAGATGGATATAAATAATATTTAACAAAAATTTGCTTTAAAATAAAATGTTTGAAAAACCAATATTAAACTAAATTAATTGGGTCTAACACTTTAGTAGAGGAAAAAAAAGACATAAAGTCACCAAAGTCTTCAGAGTTGTTTTTAGTACTAAATTTGCTTATATGCAAGCGCTTAATTAACGTAACAGTTTTTTGGTTTCTTGCTTATATCTCGAAAACAGTTACTCCTATCAATTTTTATCCTTTTACTAAAATTAAAGCTGATAAAATTTCCTACAAAATAGTAATTTGCATTTTTCATGTAGGACTAACCATAAGCGAGATATAAGTTTGAAAATAACTAATATTTAAAAAAAAGTGCTTTAACAGAAAATGTCTTGTGATTTAAAATACACTTAATTTATTGGGTCCAATACTTTATTAGAAGAAAAAGGAGGTGACATAAAAGTCACTGAAGTCTTCAGAGTCGATTTTAAATGCTGCATTTTCGTCTTCGTCTCAAACATTGAAAACTGAATTACATTTTTGCTCAGTAACAGTTACAGTTTTCTTATTGGTTTTTTGCTTATATCTCGAAAACTGTTACTCCTATCAATTTTTATCTTTCTTTCAAAATTAAAGCTGATAAAATTTCCTACAAAATCGTTATTTGCATTTTTCTTGTAGGACCAACCATAAGCGAGTTATAGAGTTAGATATAAATAATCTTTAACAAAAATTTGCTTTAAAATAAAATGTTTGAAAAACCAATATTAAACTAAATTAATTGGGTCTAACACTTTAGTAGAGGAAAAAAAAGACATAAAGTCACCAAAGTCTTCAGAGTTGTTTTTAGTACTAAATTTGCTTATATAAACAAGCGCTTAATTAACGTAACAGTTTTTTGGTTTCTGGCTTATATCTCGAAAACAGTTACTCCTATCAATTTTTATCTTTCTACTAAAATTAAAGCTGATAAAATTTCCCACAAAATAGTAATTTGCATTTTTCATGTAGGACTAACCATAAGCGAGATATAAGTTTGAAAATAATTAATATTTGAAAAAAAAGTGTTTTAACAGAAAATGTCTTGGGATTTAAAATACACTTAATTTATTGGGTCCAATACTTTATTAGAAGAAAAAGGAGGTGACATAAAAGTCACTGAAGTCTTCAGAGTCGATTTTAAATGCTGCATTTTCGTCTTCGTCTCAAACATTGAAAACTGAATTACATTTTTGTTCAGTAACAGTTACAGTTTTCTTATTGGTTTTTTGCTTATATCTCGAAAACTGTTACTCCTATCAATTTTTATCTTTCTTTCAAAATTGAAGCTGATAAAATTTCCAACAAAATCGTTATTTGCATTTTTCTTGTAGCTGATAAAATTTCCTACAAAATAGTAATTTGCATTTTTCATGTAGGACTAACCATAAGCGAGATATAAGTTTGAAAATAATTAATATTTAAAAAAAGTGCTTTAACAGAAAATGTCTTGTGATTTAAAATACACTTAATTTAATGGGTCCAATACTTTATTAGAAGAAAAAGGAGGAGACATAAAAGTCACCAAAGTCTTCAGAGTTGTTTTTAGTACTAAATTTGCTTATATGCAAGCCCTTAATTAAAGTAACAGTTTTTTGGTTTCTTGCTTATATCTCGAAAACAGTTACTCCTATCAATTTTTATCTTTTCACTAAAATTAAAGCTGATAAAATTTCCTACAAAACAGTTGTTTTAATTTTTCATGTAGGACTAACCATAAGCGTGATTTTAAATCACAAGACATTTTTTGTTAAAGCACATTTTTTTTAAATATTAATTATTTTCAAACTTATATCTCGCTTATGGTTAGTCCTACATGAAAAATGCAAATAACTATTTTGTAGGAAATTTTATCAGCTTTAATTTTAGTGAAAAGATACAAATTGATAGGAGTAACTGTTTTCGAGGTATAAGCAAGAAACCAAAAAACTGTTACTTTAATTAAGGGCTTGCATATAAGCAAATTTAGTACTAAAAACAACTCTGAAGACTTTGGTAACTTTTATGTCTTCTCCTTTTTCTTCTACTAAAGTGTTAGACACAATTAATTTAGTTTAATTTCGGTTTTTCAAACATTTTATTTTAAAGCAAATTTTTGTTAAAGATTATTTATATCCAACTCTATAACTCGCTTATGGTTGGTCCTACAAGAAAAATGCAAATAACTATTTTGTAGAAAATTTTATCAGCTTTAATTTTGAAAGAAAGATAAAAATTGATAGGAGTAACAGTTTTCGAGATATAAGCAAAAAAACAATAAAAAAACTGTAACTGTTACTGAACAAAAATGTAATTTAGTTTTCAATGTTTGAGACGAAGACGAAAATGCAGCATTTAAAATCGACTCTGAAGACTTCAGTGACTTTTATGTCACCTCCTTTTTCTTCTAATAAAGTATTGGACCCAATTAATTTAGTTTAATTTCGGTTTTTCAAACATTTTATTTTAAAGCAAATTTTTCTTAAAGATTATTTATATCCAACTCTATAACTCGCTTATGGTTGGTCCTACAAAAAAAAATGCTAAAAACTATTTTGTAGGAAACTTTATCAGCTTTAATTTTGAAGAAAAGATAAAAATTTATAGGAGTCACTGTTTTCGAGAGATAAGCAAAAAACCAAAGTAAAAATTGTAACCGTTACTGAACAAAAATGTAATTCAGTTTTCAATGTTTGAGACGAAGACGAAAATGCAGCATTTAAAAACGACTCTGAAAACTTCAGTGACTTTTAAGTCACCTCCTTTTTTTTCTAATAAAGTATTGGACTCAATAAATTAAGTGTATTTTAAATCACAAGACATTTTCTGTTAAAGCACTTTTTTTTTAAATATTGATTATTTTCAAACTTACATCTCGCTTATGGTTAGTCCTACATGAAAAATGCAAATAACTACTTTGTTGGAAATTTTATCAGCTTTAATTTTAGTAAAAAGATAAAAATTGATAGGAGTAACTGTTTTCGAGATATAAGTAAAAAACCAAAGTAAAAACTGTTACCGTTTCAGAACAAAAATGTAATTCAGTTTTCAATGTTTGAGACGAAGACGAAAATGCAGCATTTAAAATCGACTCTGAAGACTTCAGTGACTTATATGTCACCCCCTTTTTTTTCTAATAAAGTATTGGACCTAAAAAATTAAGTGTATTTTAAATCACAAGACATTTTCTGTTAAAGCACTTTTTTTTTAAATATTAATTATTTTCAATCTTATATCTCGCTTATGGTTAGTCCTACATAAAAAATGCAAATAACTATTTTGTAGGAAATTTTATCAGCTTGAATTTTAGTAAAAAGATAAAAATTGATAGGAGTAACTGTTTTCGAGATATAAGCCAGAAACCAAAACACTGTTACCTTAATTAAGCGTTTGCATATAAGCAAATTTAGTACTATTAGTATTATTATTATTAATGTTATTGTTATTAATATGACGATTAAAGACAACTTTGAAACCTTTAGTGACTTTTATGTCTTCTTCTTTTTCCTCTACTAATGTGTTAGACACAATTAAATTAGTTTAATTTCAGTTTTTCAAACATTTTATTTTAAAGCAAATTTTTGTTAAATATTATTTATATCCAACTCTATAACCCGCTTATGGTTGGTCCTACAAGAAAAATGCAAATAACTATTTTGTAGGAAATTTTATCAGCTTTAATTTTGAAAAAAAAATAAAAATTGATAGGAGTAACTGTTATCGAGATATAAGCAAAAAGCCAATAAGAAAACTGTGACTGTTACTGAACCAAAATGTAATTCAGTTTTCAATGTTTGAGACGAAGATGAAACTGCAGCATTTAAAAACGACTCTGAAGACTTCAGTGACTTTTATGTCACTTTCTTCTTCTTCTAATAAAGTATTAGACCCAATAAATTAAGTGTATTTTAAATCACAAGACATTTTCTGTTAAAGCACTTTTTTTTAAATATTAATTATTTTCAATCATATATCTCGCTAATTGTTAGTCTTACATGAAAAATGCAAATAACTATTTTGTAGGAAATTTTATCAGCTTTAATTTTAGTAAAAAGATAAAAATTGATAGGAGTAACTGTTTTCGAGATATAAGCAAGAAACCAAAAAACTGTTACCTTAATAAAGCGCTTGCATATAAGCAAATTTAGTACTATTAGTATTATTATTATTAATGTTATAGTTATTAATATGACGATTAAAGACAACTTTGAAACCTTTAGTGACTTTTATGTCTTCTTCTTTTTCCTCTACTAATGTGTTAGACACAATTAAATTAGTTTAATTTCAGTTTTTCAAACATTTTATTTTAAAGCAAATTTTTCTTAAAGATTATTTATATCCAACTCTATAACTCGCTTATGGTTGGTCCTACAAAAAAAATGTTAAAAACTATTTTGTAGGAAATTTTATCAGCTTTAATTTTGAAGAAAAGATAAAAATTTATAGGAGTAACTGTTTTCGAGATATAAGCAAAAAACCAAAGTGAAAATTGTAACCGTTACTGAACAAAAATGTAATTCAGTTTTCAATGTTTGAGACGAAGACGAAAATGCAGCATTTAAAAACGACTCTGAAAACTTCAGTGACTTTTAAGTCACCTCCTTTTTTTTCTAATAAAGTATTGGACTCAATAAATTAAGTGTATTTTAAATCACAAGACATTTTCTGTTAAAGCACTTTTTTTTTAAATATTGATTATTTTCAAACTTACATCTCGCTTATGGTTAGTCCTACATGAAAAATGCAAATAACTATTTTGTTGGAAATTTTATCAGCTTTAATTTTAGTAAAAAGATAAAAATTGATAGGAGTAACTGTTTTCGAGATATAAGCAAGAAACCAAAAAACTGTTAACTTAATTAAGCGTTTGCATATAAGCAAATTTAGTACTATTAGTATTATTATTATTAATGTTATTGTTATTAATATGACGATTAAAGACGACTCTGAAATCTTTAGTGACTTTTATGTCTTCTTCTTTTTCCTCTACTAAAGTGTTAGACACAATTAATTTAGTTTAATTTCAGTATTTCAAACATTTTATTTTAAAGCAAATTTTTGTTAAATATTATTTAAATCCATCTCTATAACTCGCTTATGCTTGGTCCTACAAGAAAAATGCAAATAACTATATCGTAGGAAATTTTATCAGCTTTAATTTTAGTAAAAAGATAAAAATTGATAGGAGTAACTGTTTTCGAGATATAAGCAAGAAACCAAAAAACTGTTACCTTAATAAAGCGCTTGCATATAAGCAGATTTAGTACTATTAGTATTATTATTATTAATGTTATTGTTATTAATATGACGACTAAAAACGATTCTGAAGACTTTGGTGACTTTTATGTTTTTTTCTTTTTTCTCTACTAAAGTGTTAGACACAATTAATTTAGTTTAATTTCAGTATTTCAAACATTTTATTTTTAAGCAAGTTTTTGTTAAATATTATTTATATCCAACTTTATAACTCGCTTATGGTTGGTCCTACAAGAAAAATGCAAATAACTATTTTGTAGGAAATGTTATCAGCTTTAATTTTGAAAGAAAGATAAAAATTGATAGCAGTAACTGTTTTCGAGATATAAGTAAAAAACCAAAGTAAAAACTGTTACCGTTTCAGAACAAAAATGTAATTCAGTTTTCAATGTTTGAGACGAAGACGAAAATGCAGCATTTAAAATCGACTCTGAAAACTTCAGTGACTTATATGTCACCCCCTTTTTTTTCTAATAAAGTATTGGACCTAAAAAATTAAGTGTATTTTAAATCACAAGACATTTTCTGTTAAAGCACTTTTTTTTTAAATTATATTATTTTCAATCTTATATCTCGCTTATGGTTAGTCCTACATAAAAAGTGCAAATAATTATTTTGTAGGAAATTTTATCAGCTTGAATTTTAGTAAAAAGATAAAAATTGATAGGAGTAACTGTTTTCGAGATATAAGCCAGAAACCAAAACACTGTTACCTTAATTAAGCGTTTGCATATAAGCAAATTTAGTACTATTAGTATTATTATTATTAATGTTATTGTTATTAATATGACGATTAAAGACAACTTTGAAACCTTTAGTGACTTTTATGTCTTCTTCTTTTTCCTCTACTAATGTGTTAGACACAATTAAATTAGTTTAATTTCAGTTTTTCAAACATTTTATTTTAAAGCAAATTTTTGTTAAATATTATTTATATCCAACTCTATAACCCGCTTATGGTTGGTCCTACAAGAAAAATGCAAATAACTATTTTGTAGGAAATTTTATCAGCTTTAATTTTGAAAAAAAAATAAAAATTGATAGGAGTAACTGTTATCGAGATATAAGCAAAAAACCAATAAGAAAACTGTGACTGTTACTGAACCAAAATGTAATTCAGTTTTCAATGTTTGAGACGAAGATGAAACTGCAGCATTTAAAAACGACTCTGAAGACTTCAGTGACTTTTATGTCACTTTCTTCTTCTTCTAATAAAGTATTAGACCCAATAAATTAAGTGTATTTTAAATCACAAGACATTTTCTGTTAAAGCACTTTTTTTTAAATATTAATTATTTTCAATCATATATCTCGCTAATTGTTAGTCTTACATGAAAAATGCAAATAACTATTTTGTAGGAAATTTTATCAGCTTTAATTTTAGTAAAAAGATAAAAATTGATAGGAGTAACTGTTTTCGAGATATAAGCAAGAAACCAAAAAACTGTTACCTTAATAAAGCGCTTGCATATAAGCAAATTTAGTACTATTAGTATTATTATTATTAATGTTATTGTTATTAATATGACGATTAAAGACAACTTTGAAACCTTTAGTGACTTTTATGTCTTCTTCTTTTTCCTCTACTAATGTGTTAGACACAATTAAATTAGTTTAATTTCAGTTTTTCAAACATTTTATTTTAAAGCAAATTTTTCTTAAAGATTATTTATATCCAACTCTATAACTCGCTTATGGTTGGTCCTACAAAAAAAATGTTAAAAACTATTTTGTAGGAAATTTTATCAGCTTTAATTTTGAAGAAAAGATAAAAATTTATAGGAGTAACTGTTTTCGAGATATAAGCAAAAAACCAAAGTGAAAATTGTAACCGTTACTGAACAAAAATGTAATTCAGTTTTCAATGTTTGAGACGAAGACGAAAATGCAGCATTTAAAAACGACTCTGAAAACTTCAGTGACTTTTAAGTCACCTCCTTTTTTTTCTAATAAAGTATTGGACTCAATAAATTAAGTGTATTTTAAATCACAAGACATTTTCTGTTAAAGCACTTTTTTTTTAAATATTGATTATTTTCAAACTTACATCTCGCTTATGGTTAGTCCTACATGAAAAATGCAAATAACTATTTTGTTGGAAATTTTATCAGCTTTAATTTTAGTAAAAAGATAAAAATTGATAGGAGTAACTGTTTTCGAGATATAAGCAAGAAACCAAAAAACTGTTAACTTAATTAAGCGTTTGCATATAAGCAAATTTAGTACTATTAGTATTATTATTATTAATGTTATTGTTATTAATATGACGATTAAAGACGACTCTGAAATCTTTAGTGACTTTTATGTCTTCTTCTTTTTCCTCTACTAAAGTGTTAGACACAATTAATTTAGTTTAATTTCAGTATTTCAAACATTTTATTTTAAAGCAAATTTTTGTTAAATATTATTTAAATCCATCTCTATAACTCGCTTATGCTTGGTCCTACAAGAAAAATGCAAATAACTATATCGTAGGAAATTTTATCAGCTTTAATTTTAGTAAAAAGATAAAAATTGATAGGAGTAACTGTTTTCGAGATATAAGCAAGAAACCAAAAAACTGTTACCTTAATAAAGCGCTTGCATATAAGCAGATTTAGTACTATTAGTATTATTATTATTAATGTTATTGTTATTAATATGACGACTAAAAACGATTCTGAAGACTTTGGTGACTTTTATGTTTTTTTCTTTTTTCTCTACTAAAGTGTTAGACACAATTAATTTAGTTTAATTTCAGTATTTCAAACATTTTATTTTTAAGCAAGTTTTTGTTAAATATTATTTATATCCAACTTTATAACTCGCTTATGGTTGGTCCTACAAGAAAAATGCAAATAACTATTTTGTAGGAAATGTTATCAGCTTTAATTTTGAAAGAAAGATAAAAATTGATAGCAGTAACTGTTTTCGAGATATAAGTAAAAAACCAAAGTAAAAACTGTTACCGTTTCAGAACAAAAATGTAATTCAGTTTTCAATGTTTGAGACGAAGACGAAAATGCAGCATTTAAAATCGACTCTGAAAACTTCAGTGACTTATATGTCACCCCCTTTTTTTTCTAATAAAGTATTGGACCTAAAAAATTAAGTGTATTTTAAATCACAAGACATTTTCTGTTAAAGCACTTTTTTTTTAAATTATATTATTTTCAATCTTATATCTCGCTTATGGTTAGTCCTACATAAAAAGTGCAAATAATTATTTTGTAGGAAATTTTATCAGCTTGAATTTTAGTAAAAAGATAAAAATTGATAGGAGTAACTGTTTTCGAGATATAAGCCAGAAACCAAAACACTGTTACCTTAATTAAGCGTTTGCATATAAGCAAATTTAGTACTATTAGTATTATTATTATTAATGTTATTGTTATTAATATGACGATTAAAGACAACTTTGAAACCTTTAGTGACTTTTATGTCTTCTTCTTTTTCCTCTACTAATGTGTTAGACACAATTAAATTAGTTTAATTTCAGTTTTTCAAACATTTTATTTTAAAGCAAATTTTTGTTAAATATTATTTATATCCAACTCTATAACCCGCTTATGGTTGGTCCTACAAGAAAAATGCAAATAACTATTTTGTAGGAAATTTTATCAGCTTTAATTTTGAAAAAAAAATAAAAATTGATAGGAGTAACTGTTATCGAGATATAAGCAAAAAACCAATAAGAAAACTGTGACTGTTACTGAACCAAAATGTAATTCAGTTTTCAATGTTTGAGACGAAGATGAAACTGCAGCATTTAAAAACGACTCTGAAGACTTCAGTGACTTTTATGTCACTTTCTTCTTCTTCTAATAAAGTATTAGACCCAATAAATTAAGTGTATTTTAAATCACAAGACATTTTCTGTTAAAGCACTTTTTTTTAAATATTAATTATTTTCAATCATATATCTCGCTAATTGTTAGTCTTACATGAAAAATGCAAATAACTATTTTGTAGGAAATTTTATCAGCTTTAATTTTAGTAAAAAGATAAAAATTGATAGGAGTAACTGTTTTCGAGATATAAGCAAGAAACCAAAAAACTGTTACCTTAATAAAGCGCTTGCATATAAGCAAATTTAGTACTATTAGTATTATTATTATTAATGTTATTGTTATTAATATGACGATTAAAGACAACTTTGAAACCTTTAGTGACTTTTATGTCTTCTTCTTTTTCCTCTACTAATGTGTTAGACACAATTAAATTAGTTTAATTTCAGTTTTTCAAACATTTTATTTTAAAGCAAATTTTTCTTAAAGATTATTTATATCCAACTCTATAACTCGCTTATGGTTGGTCCTACAAAAAAAATGTTAAAAACTATTTTGTAGGTAATTTTATCAGCTTTAATTTTGAAGAAAAGATAAAAATTTATAGGAGTAACTGTTTTCGAGATATAAGCAAAAAACCAAAGTGAAAATTGTATCCGTTACTGAACAAAAATGTAATTCAGTTTTCAATGTTTGAGACGAAGACGAAAATGCAGCATTTAAAAACGACTCTGAAAACTTCAGTGACTTTTAAGTCACCTCCTTTTTTTTCTAATAAAGTATTGGACTCAATAAATTAAGTGTATTTTAAATCACAAGACATTTTCTGTTAAAGCACTTTTTTTTTAAATATTGATTATTTTCAAACTTACATCTCGCTTATGGTTAGTCCTACATGAAAAATGCAAATAACTATTTTGTTGGAAATTTTATCAGCTTTAATTTTAGTAAAAAGATAAAAATTGATAGGAGTAACTATTTTCGAGATATAAGCAAGAAACCAAAAAACTGTTAACTTAATTAAGCGTTTGCATATAAGCAAATTTAGTACTATTAGTATTATTATTATTAATGTTATTGTTATTAATATGACGATTAAAGACGACTCTGAAATCTTTAGTGACTTTTATGTCTTCTTCTTTTTCCTCTACTAAAGTGTTAGACACAATTAATTTAGTTTAATTTCAGTATTTCAAACATTTTATTTTAAAGCAAATTTTTGTTAAATATTATTTAAATCCATCTCTATAACTCGCTTATGCTTGGTCCTACAAGAAAAATGCAAATAACTATTTCGTAGGAAATTTTATCAGCTTTAATTTTAGTAAAAAGATAAAAATTGATAGGAGTAACTGTTTTCGAGATATAAGCAAGAAACCAAAAAACTGTTACCTTAATAAAGCGTTTGCATATAAGCAGATTTAGTACTATTAGTATTATTATTATTAATGTTATTGTTATTAATATGACGACTAAAAACGATTCTGAAGACTTTGGTGACTTTTATGTCTTTTTCTTTTTTCTCTACTAAAGTGTTAGACACAATTAATTTAGTTTAATTTCAGTATTTCAAACATTTTATTTTTAAGCAAGTTTTTGTTAAATATTATTTATATCCAACTTTATAACTCGCTTATGGTTGGTCCTAAAAGAAAAATGCAAATAACTATTTTGTAGGAAATGTTATCAGCTTTAATTTTGAACGAAAGATAAAAATTGATAGCAGTAACTGTTTTCGAGATATAAGTAAAAAACCAAAGTAAAAACTGTTACCGTTTCAGAACAAAAATGTAATTCAGTTTTCAATGTTTGAGACGAAGACGAAAATGCAGCATTTAAAATCGACTCTGAAGACTTCAGTGACTTATATGTCACCCCCTTTTTTTTCTAATAAAGTATTGGACCTAAAAAATTAAGTGTATTTTAAATCACAAGACATTTTCTGTTAAAGCACTTTTTTTTTAAATATTAATTATTTTCAATCTTATATCTCGCTTATGGTTAGTCCTACATAAAAAATGCAAATAACTATTTTGTAGGAAATTTTATCAGCTTGAATTTTAGTAAAACGATAAAAATTGATAGGAGTAACTGTTTTCGAGATATAAGCCAGAAACCAAAACACTGTTACCTTAATTAAGCGTTTGCATATAAGCAAATTTAGTACTATTAGTATTATTATTATTAATGTTATTGTTATTAATATGACGATTAAAGACAACTTTGAAACCTTTAGTGATTTTTATGTCTTCTTCTTTTTCCTCTACTAATGTGTTAGACACAATTAAATTAGTTTAAATTCAGTTTTTCAAACATTTTGTTTTAAAGCAAATTTTTGTTAAATATTATTTATATCCAACTCTATAACCCGCTTATGGTTGGTCCTACAAGAAAAATGCAAATAACTATTTTGTAGGAAATTTTATCAGCTTTAATTTTGAAAAAAAAATAAAAATTGATAGGAGTAACTGTTTTCGAGATATAAGCAAAAAACCAATAAGAAAACTGTGACTGTTACTGAACCAAAATGTAATTCAGTTTTCAATGTTTGAGACGAAGATGAAACTGCAGCATTTAAAAACGACTCTGAAGACTTCAGTGACTTTTATGTCACTTTCTTCTTCTTCTAATAAAGTATTAGACCCAATAAATTAAGTGTATTTTAAATCACAAGACATTTTCTGTTAAAGCACTTTTTTTTAAATATTAATTATTTTCAATCATATATCTCGCTAATTGTTAGTCTTACATGAAAAATGCAAATAACTATTTTGTAGGAAATTTTATCAGCTTTAATTTTAGTAAAAAGATAAAAATTGATAGGAGTAACTGTTTTCGAGATATAAGCAAGAAACCAAAAAACTGTTACCTTAATAAAGCGCTTGCATATAAGCAAATTTAGTACTATTAGTATTATTATTATTAATGTTATTGTTATTAATATGACGATTAAAGACAACTTTGAAACCTTTAGTGACTTTTATGTCTTCTTCTTTTTCCTCTACTAATGTGTTAGACACAATTAAATTAGTTTAATTTCAGTTTTTCAAACATTTTATTTTAAAGCAAATTTTTCTTAAAGATTATTTATATCCAACTCTATAACTCGCTTATGGTTGGTCCTACAAAAAAAATGTTAAAAACTATTTTGTAGGAAATTTTATCAGCTTTAATTTTGAAGAAAAGATAAAAATTTATAGGTGTAACTGTTTTCGAGATATAAGCAAAAAACCAAAGTGAAAATTGTAACCGTTACTGAACAAAAATGTAATTCAGTTTTCAATGTTTGAGACGAAGACGAAAATGCAGCATTTAAAAACGACTCTGAAAACTTCAGTGACTTTTAAGTCACCTCCTTTTTTTTCTAATAAAGTATTGGACTCAATAAATTAAGTGTATTTTAAATCACAAGACATTTTCTGTTAAAGCACTTTTTTTTTAAATATTGATTATTTTCAAACTTACATCTCGCTTATGGTTAGTCCTACATGAAAAATGCAAATAACTATTTTGTTGGAAATTTTATCAGCTTTAATTTTAGTAAAAAGATAAAAATTGATAGGAGTAACTGTTTTCGAGATATAAGCAAGAAACCAAAAAACTGTTAACTTAATTAAGCGTTTGCATATAAGCAAATTTAGTACTATTAGTGTTATTATTATTAATGTTATTGTTATTAATATGACGATTAAAGACGACTCTGAAATTTTTAGTGACTTTTATGTCTTCTTCTTTTTCCTCTACTAAAGTGTTAGACACAATTAATTTAGTTTAATTTCAGTATTTCAAACATTTTATTTTAAAGCAAATTTTTGTTAAATATTATTTAAATCCATCTCTATAACTCGCTTATGCTTGGTCCTACAAGAAAAATGCAAACAACTATTTCGTAGGAAATTTTATCAGCTTTAATTTTAGTAAAAAAATAAGAATTGATAGGAGTAACTGTTTTCGAGATATAAGCAAGAAACCAAAAAACTGTTACCTTAATAAAGCGCTTGCATATAAGCAGATTTAGTACTATTAGTATTATTATTATTAATGTTATTGTTATTAATATGACGACTAAAAACGATTCTGAAGACTTTGGTGACTTTTATGTCTTTTTCTTTTTTCTCTACTAAAGTGTTAGACTCAATTAATTTAGTTTAATTTCGGTTTTTCAAACATTTTATTTAAAGCAAATTTTTGTTAAATATTATTTATATCCAACTCTATAACTCGCTTATGGTTGGTCCTACAAGAAAAATGCAAACAACTATTTTGTAGGAAGCTTTATCAGCTTTAATTTTAAAAGAAAGATAAAAATTGATAGGAGTAACTGTTTTCGAGATATAAGCAAAAAACCAATAAGAAAACTGTGACTGTTACTGAACAAAAATGTAATTCGGTTTTTAATGTTTGAGACGAAGACGAAACTGCAGCATTTAAAGACGACTCTGAAAACTTCAGTGACTTTTATGTCACTTCCTTTTTCTTCTAATATAGTATTGGACTCAATAAATTAAGTGTATTTTAAATCACAAGACATTTTCTGTTAAAGCACTTTTTTTTTAAATATTAATTATTTTCAATCATATATCTCGCTTATGGTTAGTCCTACATGAAAAATGCAAATAACTATTTTGTAGGAAATTTTATCAGCTTGAATTTTAGTAAAAAGATAAAAATTGATAGGAGTAACTGTTTTCGAGATATAAGCAAGAAACCAAAACACTGTTACCTTAATTAAGCGTTTGCATATAAGCAAATTTAGTACTATTAGTATTATTATTATTAATGTTATTGTTATTAATATGACAACTAAAGACAACTCTGAAACCTTTAGTGACTTTTATGTCTTTTCCTTTTTTCTCTACTAAAGTGTTAGACACAGTTAAATTAGTTAAATTTCAGTTTTTCAAACATTTTATTTTAAAGCAAATTTTTGTTAAATATTATTTATATCCAACTCTATAACTCGCTTATGGTTGGTCCTACAAGAAAAATGCAAATAACTATTTTGTAGAATATTTTATCAGCTTTAATTTTGAAAGAAAGACAAAAATTTATAGGAGTAACTGTTTTCGAGATATAAGCAAGAAACCAAAAAACTGTTACCTTAATAAAGCGCTTGCATATAAGCAGATTTAGTACTATTAGTATTATTATTATTAATGTTATTGTTATTAATATGACGACTAAAAACGATTCTGAAGACTTTGGTGACTTTTATGTCTTTTTCTTTTTTCTCTACTAAAGTGTTAGACACAATTAATTTAGTTTAATTTCAGTATTTCAAACATTTTATTTTTAAGCAAGTTTTTGTTAAATATTATTTATATCCAACTTTATAACTCGCTTATGGTTGGTCCTACAAGAAAAATGCAAATAACTATTTTGTAGGAAATGTTATCAGCTTTAATTTTGAAAGAAAGATAAAAATTGATAGCAGTAACTGTTTTCGTGATATAAGTAAAAAACCAAAGTAAAAACTGTTACCGTTTCAGAACAAAAATGTAATTCAGTTTTCAATGTTTGAGACGAAGACGAAAATGCAGCATTTAAAATCGACTCTGAAGACTTCAGTGACTTATATGTCACCCCCTTTTTTTTCTAATAAAGTATTGGACCTAAAAAATTAAGTGTATTTTAAATCACAAGACATTTTCTGTTAAAGCACTTTTTTTTTAAATATTATTTATTTTCAATCTTATATCTCGCTTATGGTTAGTCCTACATAAAAAATGCAAATAACTATTTTGTAGGAAATTTTATCAGCTTGAATTTTAGTAAAAAGATAAAAATTGATAGGAGTAACTGTTTTCGAGATATAAGCCAGAAAGCAAAACACTGTTACCTTAATTAAGCGTTTGCATATAAGCAAATTTAGTACTATTAGTATTATTATTATTAATGTTATTGTTATTAATATGACGATTAAAGACAACTTTGAAACCTTTAGTGACTTTTATGTCTTCTTCTTTTTCCTCTACTAATGTGTTAGACACAATTAAATTAGTTTAATTTCAGTTTTTCAAACATTTTATTTTAAAGCAAATTTTTGTTAAATATTATTTATATCCAACTCTATAACCCGCTTATGGTTGGTCCTACAAGAAAAATGCAAATAACTATTTTGTACGAAATTTTATCAGCTTTAATTTTGAAAAAAAAATAAAAATTGATGGGAGTAACTGTTTTCGAGATATAAGCAAAAAACCAATAAGAAAACTGTGACTGTTACTGAACCAAAATGTAATTCAGTTTTCAATGTTTGAGACGAAGATGAAACTGCAGCATTTAAAAACGACTCTGAAGACTTCAGTGACTTTTATGTCACTTTCTTCTTCTTCTAATAAAGTATTAGACCCAATAAATTAAGTGTATTTTAAATCACAAGACATTTTCTGTTAATGCACTTTTTTTAAATATTAATTATTTTCAATCATATATCTCGCTAATTGTTAGTCTTACATGAAAAATGCAAATAACTATTTTGTAGGAAATTTTATCAGCTTTAATTTTAGTAAAAAGATAAAAATTGATAGGAGTAACTGTTTTCGAGATATAAGCAAGAAACCAAAAAACTGTTACCTTAATAAAGCGCTTGCATATAAGCAAATTTAGTACTATTAGTATTATTATTATTAATGTTATTGTTATTAATATGACGATTAAAGACAACTTTGAAACCTTTAGTGACTTTTATGTCTTCTTCTTTTTCCTCTACTAATGTGTTAGACACAATTAAATTAGTTTAATTTCAGTTTTTCAAACATTTTATTTTAAAGCAAATTTTTCTTAAAGATTATTTATATCCAACTATATAACTCGCTTATGGTTGGTCCTACAAAAAAAATGTTAAAAACTATTTTGTAGGAAATTTTATCAGCTTTAATTTTGAAGAAAAGATAAAAATTTATAGGAGTAACTGTTTTCGAGATATAAGCAAAAAACCAAAGTGAAAATTGTAACCGTTACTGAACAAAAATGTAATTCAGTTTTCAATGTTTGAGACGAAGACGAAAATGCAGCATTTAAAAACGACTCTGAAACCTTCAGTGACTTTTAAGTCACCTCCTTTTTTTTCTAATAAAGTATTGGACTCAATAAATTAAGTGTATTTTAAATCATAAGACATTTTCTGTTAAAGCACTTTTTTTTAAAATATTGATTACTTTCAAACTTACATCTCGCTTATGGTTAGTCCTACATGAAAAATGCAAATAACTATTTTGTTGGAAATTTTATCAGCTTTAATTTTAGTAAAAAGATAAAAATTGATAGGAGTAACTGTTTTCGAGATATAAGCAAGAAACCAAAAAACTGTTAACTTAATTAAGCGTTTGCATATAAGCAAATTTAGTACTATTAGTATTATTATTATTAATGTTATTGTTATTAATATGACGATTAAAGACGACTCTGAAATTTTTAGTGACTTTTATGTCTTCTTCTTTTTCCTCTACTAAAGTGTTAGACACAATTAATTTAGTTTAATTTCAGTATTTCAAACATTTTATTTTAAAGCAAATTTTTGTTAAATATTATTTAAATCCATCTCTATAACTCGCTTATGCTTGGTCCTACAAGAAAAATGCAAATAACTATTTCGTAGGAAATTTTATCAGCTTTAATTTTAGTAAAAAGATAAGAATTGATAGGAGTAACTGTTTTCGAGATATAAGCAAGAAACCAAAAAACTGTTACCTTAATAAAGCGCTTGCATATAAGCAGATTTAGTACTATTAGTATTATTATTATTAATGTTATTGTTATTAATATGACGACTAAAAACGATTCTGAAGACTTTGGTGACTTTTATGTCTTTTTCTTTTTTCTCTACTAAAGTGTTAGACTCAATTAATTTAGTTTAATTTCGGTTTTTCAAAGATTTTATTTAAAGCAAATTTTTGTTAAATATTATTTATATCCAACTCTATAACTCGCTTATGGTTGGTCCTACAAGAAAAATGCAAATAACTATTTTGTAGGAAGCTTTATCAGCTTTAATTTTAAAAGAAAGATAAAAATTGATAGGAGTAATTGTTTTCGAGATATAAGCAAAAAACCAATAAGAAAACTGTGACTGTTACTGAACAAAAATGTAATTCGGTTTTTAATGTTTGAGACAAAGACGAAACTGCAGCATTTAAAAACGACTCTGAAGACTTCAGTGACTTTTATGTCACTTCCTTTTTCTTCTAATATAGTATTGGACCCAATAAATTAAGTGTATTTTAAATCACAAGACATTTTCTGTTAAAGAACTTTTTTTTTAAATATTAATTATTTTCAATCATATATCTCGCTTATGGTTAGTCCTACATGAAAAATGCAAATAACTATTTTGTAGGAAATTTTATCAGCTTGAATTTTAGTAAAAAGATAAAAATTGATAGGAGTAACTGTTTTCGAGATATAAGCCAGAAACCAAAACACTGTTACCTTAATTAAGCGTTTGCATATAAGCAAATTTAGTACTATTAGTATTATTATTATTAATGTTATTGTTATTAATATGACGATTAAAGACAACTTTGAAACCTTTAGTGACTTTTATGTTTTTTTCTTTTTTCTCTACTAAAGTGTTAGACACAATTAATTTAGTTTAATTTCAGTATTTCAAACATTTTATTTTTAAGCAAGTTTTTGTTAAATATTATTTATATCCAACTTTATAACTCGCTTATGGTTGGTCCTACAAGAAAAATGCAAATAACTATTTTGTAGGAAATATTATCAGCTTTAATTTTGAAAGAAAGATAAAAATTGATAGCAGTAACTGTTTTCGAGATATAAGTAAAAAACCAAAGTAAAAACTGCTACCGTTTCAGAACAAAAATGTAATTCAGTTTTCAATGTTTGAGACGAAGACGAAAATGCAGCATTTAAAATCGACTCTGAAGACTTCAGTGACTTATATGTCACCCCCTTTTTTTTCTAATAAAGTATTGGACCTAAAAAATTAAGTGTATTTTAAATCATAAGACATTTTCTGTTAAAGCACTTTTTTTTTAAATATTAATTATTTTCAATCTTATATCTCGCTTATGGTTAGTCCTACATAAAAAATGCAAATAACTATTTTGTAGGAAATTTTATCAGCTTGAATTTTAGTAAAAAGATAAAAATTGATAGGAGTAACTGTTTTCGAGATATAAGCCAGAAACCAAAACACTGTTACCTTAATTAAGCGTTTGCATATAAGCAAATTTAGTACTATTAGTATTATTATTATTAATGTTATTGTTATTAATATGACGATTAAAGACAACTTTGAAACCTTTAGTGACTTTTATGTCTTCTTCTTTTTCCTCTACTAATGTGTTAGACACAATTAAATTAGTTTAATTTCAGTTTTTCAAACATTTTATTTTAAAGCAAATTTTTGTTAAATATTATTTATATCCAACTCTATAACCCGCTTATGGTTGGTCCTACAAGAAAAATGCAAATAACTATTTTGTAGGAAATTTTATCAGCTTTAATTTTGAAAAAAAAATAAAAATTGATAGGAGTAACTGTTTTCGAGATATAAGCAAAAAACCAATAAGAAAACTGTGACTGTTACTGAACCAAAATGTAATTCAGTTTTCAATGTTTGAGACGAAGATGAAACTGCAGCATTTAAAAACGACTCTGAAGACTTCAGTGACTTTTATGTCACTTTCTTCTTCTTCTAATAAAGTATTAGACCCAATAAATTAAGTGTATTTTAAATCACAAGACATTTTCTGTTAAAGCACTTTTTTTTAAATATTAATTATTTTCAATCATATATCTCGCTAATTGTTAGTCTTACATGAAAAATGCAAATAACTATTTTGTAGGAAATTTTATCAGCTTTAATTTTAGTAAAAAGATAAAAATTGATAGGAGTAACTGTTTTCGAGATATAAGCAAGAAACCAAAAAACTGTTACCTTAATAAAGCGCTTGCATATTAGCAAATTTAGTACTATTAGTATTATTATTATTAATGTTATTGTTATTAATATGACGATTAAAGACAACTTTGAAACCTTTAGTGACTTTTATGTCTTCTTCTTTTTCCTCTACTAATGTGTTAGACACAATTAAATTAGTTTAATTTCAGTTTTTCAAACATTTTATTTTAAAGCAAATTTTTCTTAAAGATTATTTATATCCAACTCTATAACTCGCTTATGGTTGGTCCTACAAAAAAAATGTTAAAAACTATTTTGTAGGAAATTTTATCAGCTTTAATTTTGAAGAAAAGATAAAAATTTATAGGAGTAACTGTTTTCGAGATATAAGCAAAAAACCAAAGTGAAAATTGTAACCGTTACTGAACAAAAATGTAATTCAGTTTTCAATGTTTGAGACGAAGACGAAAATGCAGCATTTAAAAACGATTCTGAAAACTTCAGTGACTTTTAAGTCACCTCCTTTTTTTTCTAATAAAGTATTGGACTCAATAAATTAAGTGTATTTTAAATCACAAGACATTTTCTGTTAAAGCACTTTTTTTTTAAATATTGATTATTTTCAAACTTACATCTCGCTTATGGTTAGTCCTACATGAAAAATGCAAATAACTATTTTGTTGGAAATTTTATCAGCTTTAATTTTAGTAAAAAGATAAAAATTGATAGGAGTAACTGTTTTCGAGATATAAGCAAGAAACCAAAAAACTGTTAACTTAATTAAGCGTTTGCATATAAGCAAATTTAGTACTATTAGTGTTATTATTATTAATGTTATTGTTATTAATATGACGATTAAAGACGACTCTGAAATTTTTAGTGACTTTTATGTCTTCTTCTTTTTCCTCTACTAAAGTGTTAGACACAATTAATTTAGTTTAATTTCAGTATTTCAAACATTTTATTTTAAAGCAAATTTTTGTTAAATATTATTTAAATCCATCTCTATAACTCGCTTATGCTTGGTCCTACAAGAAAAATGCAAATAACTATTTCGTAGGAAATTTTATCAGCTTTAATTTTAGTAAAAAGATAAGAATTGATAGGAGTAACTGTTTTCGAGATATAAGCAAGAAACCAAAAAACTGTTACCTTAATAAAGCGCTTGCATATAAGCAGATTTAGTACTATTAGTATTATTATTATTAATGTTATTGTTATTAATATGACGACTAAAAACGATTCTGAAGACTTTCGTGACTTTTATGTCTTTTTCTTTTTTCTCTACTAAAGTGTTAGACACAATTAATTTAGTTTAATTTCAGTATTTCAAACATTTTATTTTTAAGCAAGTTTTTGTTAAATATTATTTATATCCAACTTTATAACTCGCTTATGGTTGGTCCTACAAGAAAAATGCAAATAACTATTTTGTAGGAAATGTTATCAGCTTTAATTTTGAAAGAAAGATAAAAATTGATAGGAGTAACTGTTTTCGAGATATAAGGAAAAAACCAAAGTAAAAACTGTTACCGTTTCAGAACAAAAATGTAATTCAGTTTTCAATGTTTGAGACGAAGACGAAAATGCAGCATTTAAAATCGACTCTGAAGACTTCAGTGACTTATATGTCACCCCCTTTTTTTTTAATAAAGTATTGGACCTAATAAATTAAGTGTATTTTAAATCACAAGACATTTTCTGTTAAAGCACTTCTTTTTTAAATATTAATTATTTTCAATCTTATATCTCGCTTATGGTTAGTCCTACATAAAAAATGCAAATAACTATTTTGTAGAAAATTTTATCATCTTGAATTTTAGTAAAAAGATAAAAATTGATAGGAGTAACTGTTTTCGAGATATGAGCAAGAAACCAAAACACTGTTACCTTAATTAAGCGTTTGCATATAAGCAAATTTAGTACTATTAGTATTATTATTATTAATGTTATTGTTATTAATATGACGCTTAAAGACAACTTTGAAACCTTTAGTGACTTTTATGTCTTCTTCTTTTTCCTCTACTAAAGTGTTAGACACAATTAAATTAGTTTAATTTCAGTTTTTCAAACATTTTATTTTAAAGCAAATTTTTGTTAAATATTATTTATATCCAACTCTATAACTCGCTTATGGTTGGTCCTACAAGAAAAATGCAAATAACTATTTTGTAGGAAATTTAATCAGCTTTAATTTTGACAGAAAGATAAAAATTGATAGGAGTAACTGTTTTCGAGATATAAGCAAAAAACCAATAAGAAAACTGTGACTGTTACTGAACAAAAATGTAATTCAGTTTTCAATGTTTGAGACGAAGACGAAACTGCAGCATTTAAAAACGACTCTGAAGACTTCAGTGACTTTTATGTCACTTTCTTTTTCTTCTAATAAAGTATTAGACCCAATAAATTAAGTGTATTTTAAATCACAAGACATTTTCTGTTAAAGCACTTGTTTTTTAAATATTAATTATTTTCAATCATATATCTCGCTTATGATTACTCTTACGTGAAAAATGCAAATAACTATTTTGTAGGAAATGTTATCAGCTTTAATTTTGAAAGAAAGATAAAAATTGATAGGAGTAACTGTTTTCGAGATATAAGCAAAAAACCAAAGTAAAAACTGTTACCGTTTCAGAACAAAAATGTAATTCAGTTTTCAATGTTTGAGACGAAGACGAAAATGCAGCATTTAAAATCGACTCTGAAGACTTCAGTGACTTATATGTCACCCCCTTTTTTTTTAATAAAGTATTGGACCTAATAAATTAAGTGTATTTTAAATCACAAGACATTTTCTGTTAAAGCACTTCTTTTTTAAATATTAATTATTTTCAATCTTATATCTCGCTTATGGTTAGTCCTACATAAAAAATGCAAATAACTATTTTGTAGAAAATTTTATCATCTTGAATTTTAGTAAAAAGATAAAAATTGATAGGAGTAACTGTTTTCGAGATATGAGCAAGAAACCAAAACACTGTTACCTTAATTAAGCGTTTGCATATAAGCAAATTTAGTACTATTAGTATTATTATTATTAATGTTATTGTTATTAATATGACGCTTAAAGACAACTTTGAAACCTTTAGTGACTTTTATGTCTTCTTCTTTTTCCTCTACTAAAGTGTTAGACACAATTAAATTAGTTTAATTTCAGTTTTTCAAACATTTTATTTTAAAGCAAATTTTTGTTAAATATTATTTATATCCAACTCTATAACTCGCTTATGGTTGGTCCTACAAGAAAAATGCAAATAACTAGTTTGTAGGAAATTTAATCAGCTTTAATTTTGACAGAAAGATAAAAATTGATAGGAGTAACTGTTTTCGAGATATAAGCAAAAAACCAATAAGAAAACTGTGACTGTTACTGAACAAAAATGTAATTCAGTTTTCAATGTTTGAGACGAAGACGAAACTGCAGCATTTAAAAACGACTCTGAAGACTTCAGTGACTTTTAAGTCACTTTCTTTTTCTTCTAATAAAGTATTAGACCCAATAAATTAAGTGTATTTTAAATCACAAGACATTTTCTGTTAAAGCACTTGTTTTTTAAATATTAATTATTTTCAATCATATATCTCGCTTATGGTTAGTCTTACGTGAAAAATGCAAATAACTATTTTGTAGGAAATGTTATCAGCTTTAATTTTGAAAGAAAGATAAAAATTGATAGGAGTAACTGTTTTCGAGATATAAGCAAAAAACCAAAGTAAAAACTGTTACCGTTTCAGAACAAAAATGTAATTCAGTTTTCAATGTTTGAGACGAAGACGAAAATGCAGCATTTAAAATCGACTCTGAAGACTTCAGTGATTTATATGTCACCCCCTTTTTTTCTAATAAAGTATTGGACCTAATAAATTAAGTGTATTTTAAATCACAAGACATTTTCTGTTAAAGCACTTCTTTTTTAAATATTAATTATTTTCAATCTTATATCTCGCTTATGGTTAGTCCTACATAAAAAATGCAAATAATAATTTTGTAGGAAATTTTATCAGCTTGAATTTTAGTAAAAAGATAAAAATTGATAGGAGTAACTGTTTTCGAGATATGAGCAAGAAACCAAAACACTGTTACCTTAATTAAGCGTTTGCATATAAGCAAATTTAGTACTATTAGTATTATTATTATTAATGTTATTGTTATTAATATGACGATTAAAGACAACTTTGAAACCTTTAGTGACTTTTATGTCTTCTTCTTTTTCCTCTACTAAAGTGTTAGACACAATTAAATTAGTTTAATTTCAGTTTTTCAAACATTTTATTTTAAAGCAAATTTTTGTTAAATATTATTTATATCCAACTCTATAACTTGCTTATGGTTGGTCCTACAAGAAAAATGCAAATAACTATTTTGTAGGAAGCTTTATCAGCTTTAATTTTGAAAAAAAGATAAAAATTGATAGGAGTAACTGTTTTCGAGATATAAGCAAAAAACCAATAAGAGAACTGTGACTGTTACTGAACAAAAATGTAATTCAGTTTTCAATGTTTGAGACGAAGACGAAACTGCAGCATTTAAAAACGACTCTGAAGACTTCAGTGACTTTTATGTCACTTTCTTTTTCTTCTAATAAAGTATTAGACCCAATAAATTAAGTGTATTTTAAATCACAAGACATTTTCTGTTAAAGCACTTTTTTTTTAAATATTAATTATTTTCAAACTTATATCTCGCTTATGGTTAGTCCTACATGAAAAATGCAAATAACTATTATGTAGGAAATTTTATCAGCTTGAATTTTAGTAAAAAGATAAAAATTGATAGGAGTAACTGTTTTCGAGATATAAGCAAGAAACCAAAACACTGTTACCTTAATTAAGCGTTTGCATATAAGCAAATTTAGTACTATTGGTATTATTATTATTAATGTTATTGTTATTAATATGACGATTAAAGAGGACTCTGAAATCTTTAGTGACTTTTATGTTTTCTTCTTTTTCCTCTACTAAAGTGTTAGACACAATTAATTTAGTTTAATTTCAGTATTTCAAACATTTTATTTTAAAGCAAATTTTTGTTAAATATTATTTAAATCTATCTCTAGAACTCGCTTATGCTTGGTCCTACAAGAAAAATGCAAATAACTATTTTGTAGGAAATTTTATCAGCTTTAATTTTAGTAAAAACATAAAAATTGATAGGAGTAACTGTTTTCGAGATATAAGCAAGAAACCAAAAAACTGTTAACTTAATTAAGCGTTTGCATATAAGCAAATTTAGTACTATTAGTATTATTATTATTAATGTTATTGTTATTAATATGACGACTAAAAACGATTCTGAAGACTTTGGTGACTTTTATGTCTTTTTCTTTTTTCTCTACTAAAGTGTTAGACACAATTAATTTAGTTTAATTTCAGTATTTCAAACATATTATTTTTAAGCAAGTTTTTGTTAAATATTATTTATATCCAACTTTATAACTCGCTTATGGTTGGTCCTACAAGAGAAATGCTAATAACTATTTTGTAGGAAATGTTATCAGCTTTAATTTTGAAAGAAAGATAAAAATTGATAGGAGTAACTGTTTTCGAGATATAAGCATAAAACCAATAAGAAAACTGTGACTGTTACTGAACAAAAATGTAATTCAGTTTTCAATGTTTGAGACGAAGACGAAACTGCTGCATTTAAAAACGACTCTGAAGACTTCAGTGACTTTTATGTCACTTTCTTTTTCTTCTAATAAAGTATTAGACCCAATAAATTAAGTGTATTTTAAATCACAAGACATTTTCTGTTAAAGCACTTTTTTTTTAAATATTAATTATTTTCAATCATATATCTCGCTTATGGTTAGTCTTACATGAAAAATGCAAATAACTATTTTGTAGAAAATTTTATCAGCTTTAATTTTAGTAAAAAGATAAAAATTGATAGGAGTAACTGTTTTCGAGATATAAGCAAGAAACCAAAACACTGTTACCTTAATTAAGCGTTTGCATATAAGCAAATTTAGTACTATTGGTATTATTATTATTAATGTTATTGTTATTAATATGACGATTAAAGACGACTCTGAAATCTTTAGTGACTTTTATGTCTTCTTCTTTTTCCTCTACTA
Source organism: Tribolium castaneum (assembly GCF_031307605.1). Lineage (NCBI taxonomy): Eukaryota > Metazoa > Arthropoda > Insecta > Coleoptera > Tenebrionidae > Tribolium > Tribolium castaneum. The sequence continues at coordinate 18,984,869 of NC_087399.1, forward strand.
AAGTGTTAGACACAATTAATTTGGTTTAATTTCAGTATTTCAAACATTTTATTTTAAAGCAAATTTTTGTTAAATATTATTTAAATCCATCTCTATAACTCGCTTATGCTTGGTCCTACAAGAAAAATGCAAATAACTATTTTGTAGGAAATTTTATCAGCTTTAATTTTAGTAAAAAGATAAAAATTGATAGGAGTAACTGTTTTCGAGATATAAGCAAGAAACCAAAAAACTGTTACCTTAATAAAGCGCTTGCATATAAGCAGATTTAGTACTATTAGAATTATTATTATTAATGTTATTGTTATTAATATGACGACTAAAAACGATTCTGAAGACTTTGGTGACTTTTATGTTTTTTTCTTTTTTCTCTACTAAAGTGTTAGACACAATTAATTTAGTTTAATTTCAGTATTTCAAACATTTTATTTTTAAGCAAGTTTTTGTTAAATATTATTTATATCCAACTTTATAACTCGCTTATGGTTGGTCCTACAAAAGAAATGCAAATAACTATTTTGTAGAAAATGTTATCAGCTTTAATTTTGAAAGAAAGATAAAAATTGATAGGAGTAACTGTTTTCGAGATATAAGTAAAAAACCAAAGTAAAAACTGTTACCGTTTCAGAACAAAAATGTAATTAAGTTTTCAATGTTTGAGACGAAGACGAAAATGCAGCATTTAAAATCGACTCTGAAGACTTCAGTGACTTATATGTCACCTCCTTTTTTTTCTAATAAAGTATTGGACCTAATAAATTAAGTGTATTTTAAATCGCAAGACATTTTCTGTTAAAGCACTTCTTTTTTAAATATTAATTATTTTCCATCTTATATCTCGCTTATGGTTAGTCCTACATAAAAAATGCAAATAACTATTTTGTAAGAAATTTTATCAGCTTGAATTTTAGTAAAAAAATAAAAATTGATAGGAGTAACTGTTTTCGAGATATAAGCAAGAAACCAAAACACTGTTACCTTAATTAAGCGTTTGCATATAAGCAAATTTAGTACTATTGGTATTATTATTATTAATGTTATTGTTATTAATATGACGATTAAAGACAACTTTGAAACCTTTAGTAACTTTTATGTCTTCTTCTTTTTCCTCTACTAAAGTGTTAGACACAATTAAATTAGTTTAATTTCAGTTCTTCAAACATTTTATTTTAAAGCAAATTTTTGTTAAATATTATTTATATCCAACTCTATAACTCGCTTATGGTTGGTCCTACAAGAAAAATGCAAATAACTATTTTGTAGGAAATTTTATCAGCTTTAATTTTGAAAAAAAGATAAAAATTGATAGGAGTAACTGTTTTCGAGATATAAGCAAAAAACCAATAAGAAAACTGTAACTGTTACTGAACAAAAATGTAATTCAGTTTTCAATGTTTGAGACGAAGACGAAACTGCAGCATTTAAAAACGACTCTGAAGACTTCAGTGACTTTTATGTCACTTTCTTTTTCTTCTAATAAAGTATTGGACCTAATAAATTAAGTGTATTTTAAATCGCAAGACATTTTCTGTTAAAGCACTTTTTTTTTAAATATTAATTATTTTCAATCGTATATCTCGCTTATGGTTAGTCTTACATGAAAAATGCAAATAACTATTTTGTAGGAAATTTTATCAGCTTTAATTTTAGTAAAAAGATAAAAATTGATAGGAGTAACTGTTTTCGAGATATAAGCAAGAAACCAAAAAACTGTTACCTTAATTAAGCGCTTGCATATAAGCAAATATAGTACTATTAGCATTATTATTATTAATGTTATTGTTATTAATATGACGACTAAAGACAACTCTGAAACCTTTAGTGACTTTTATGTCTTTTCCTTTTTCCTCTACTAAAGTGTTAGACACAATTAATTTAGTTTAATTTCAGTTTTTCAAACATTTAATTTTAAAGCAAATTTTTGTTAAAGGTTATTTATATCTAACTCTTTAACGCGCTTACGGTAGGTCTTACAAAAGAAATGCATGCAACTATTTTGTAGGAAATTTTATCAGCTTTAATTTTGAAAGAAAGATAAAAATTGATAAGAGTAAATGTTTTCGAGATATAAGCAAAAAACCAAAGTGAAAACTGTTACAGTTACTGAACAAAAATGTAATTCAGTTTTCAATGTTTGAGACGAAGACGAAAATGCATCATTTACAAACGACTCTAAAAACTTCAGTGACATTTCTGTCACCTCCTTTTTCTTCTAATAAAGTATTGGACCCAATAAATTAAGTGTATTTTAAATCACAAGACATTTTCTGTTAAAGCACATTTTTTTTTAAATATCAATTATTTTCAAACTTATATCTCGCTTATGGTTAGTCCTACATGAAAAATGCAAATAACTATTTTGTAGGAAATTTTATCAGCTTTAATTTTAGTGAAAAGATAAAAATTGATAGGAGTAACTGTTTTCGAGATATAAGCAAGAAACCAAAAATCTGTTACCTTAATTAAGCGTTTGCATATAAGCAAATTTAGTACTATTAGTATTATTATTATTAATGTTATTGTTATTAATATGACGACTAAAGACGACTCTGAAACATTTAGTGACTTTTATGTCTTCTCCTTTTTCCTCTACTAAAGTGTTAGACACAATTAATTTAGTTTAATTTCGGTTTTTCAAACATTTTATTTTAAAGCAAATTTTTGTTAAAGATTATTTATATCCAACTCTATAACTCGCTTACGGTTGGTCCTACAAAAAAAATGCGAATAACTATTTTGTAGAAAATTTTATCAGCTTTAATTTTAAAAGAGAGATAAAAATTGATAGGAGTAACTGTTTTCGAGATATAAGCAAAAAACCAATAAGAAAACTGTAACTGTTACTGAACAAAAATGTAATTCAGTTTTCAATGTTCGACTCTGAAGACTTCAGTGAGTTTTATGTCTCCTCCTTTTTTTTCTAATAAAGTATTGGACCCATTAAATTAAGTGTATTTTAAATCACAAGACATTTTCTGTTAAAGCACTTCATTTTAAATATTAATTATTTTCAAACTTATATCTCGCTTATGGTAAGTCCTACAAGAAAAATGCAAATTAGTATTTTGTAGGAAATTTTATCAGCTTTAATTTTAGTAAAAAGATAAAAATTGATAGGAGTAACTGTTTTCGAGATATAAGCAAGAAACCAAAAAACTGTTACATTAATTAAGCGCTTGCGTATAAGCAAATTTAATAATATTAGTATTATTAATATTAATGTTATTGTTATTAATATGACGACTAAAAACGACTCTCAAAACTTTGGTGACTTTTATGTCTTCTCGTTTTTCCTCTACTAAAGTGTTAGTTTTAATTTAGTTTAATTTCGGTTTTTCAAACATTTTATTTTAAAGCAAATTTTTGTTAAAGATTATTTATATCCAACTCTATAACTCGCTTATGGTTGGTCCTACAAAAAAATGCAAATAACTATTTTGAAGGAAATTTTATCAGCTTTAATTTTGAAAAAAAGATAAAAATTGATTGGAGTAACTGTTTTCGAGATATAAGCAAGAAACCAAAAAACTGTTACCTTAATTAAGCGTTTGCATATAAGCAAATTTAGTACTATTAGTATTATTATTATTAATGTTATTGTTATTAATATGACGACTAAAGACGACTCTGAAACATTTAGTGACTTTTATGTCTTCTCCTTTTTCCTCTACTAAAGTGTTAGACACAATTAATTTAGTTTAATTCCGGTTTTTCAAGCATTTTATTTTAAAGCAAATTTTTGTTAAATATTATTTATATCCAACTCTATAACTCGTTTATGTTTGGTCCTACAAGAAAAATGTAAATAACTATTTTGTTGGAAATTTTATCAGCTTTAATTTTGAAAGAAAGATAAAATTTGATAGGAGGAACTGTTTTCGAGATATAAGCAAAAAACCAATAAGAAAACTGTAACTGTTACTGAACAAAAATGAAATTCAGTTTTCAATGTTTGAGATTTAGACAAAAATGCAGCATTTAAAAACGACTCTGAAGACTTCAGTGACTTTTATGTCACCTCCATTTTCTTCTAATAAAGTATTGGACCCAATAAATTAAGTGTATTTTAAATCACAAGACATTTTCTATTAAAACACTTTTTTTTAATTATTAATTATTTTCAAACTTATATCTCGCTTATGGTTAGTTCTACATGAAAAATGCAAATAACTATTTTGTAGGAAATTTTATCACCTTTAATTTTGGTGAAAAAGTAAAAATTGATAGGAGTAACTGTTTTCGAAAAATAAGCAAAAAACAAAAAAACTGTTACCTTAATTAAGCGCTTGCATATAAGCAAATTTAGTACTACTAGTATTGTTATTATAAATGTTATTGTTATTAATATGACGACTAAAGACAACTCTAAGACTTTAGTGACTTTTATGTCTCCTCCTTTTTCCTCTACTAAAGTGTTAGACGCAATTAATTTAGTTTAATTTCAGTTTTTCAAACATTTTATTTTAAAGCAAATTTTTGTTAAATATTAAAAACTATAAAATGGCTTAGATTGCCTAAAAACACAGATCACACATAATCTTTTACATAGAAATGAGAAAACGCTCATTTAACACATAAAATAAGCTCCATTTTTCCTTATTAAAAGTATTATTATTATTATTACTTTTGTTACTATTACTATTATTATTATTATTATTATTATTATTATTATTATTATTATTATTATTATTATTATTATTGATATTATTATTATTATTATTATTATTATTATTATTATTATTATTATTATTATTATTATTAACTTATTAATTTTAGCCAATTTCTTGCCTAAAAACTATCAAATGGCTTAGATTGCCTAAAAACACAGATCACACATGATCTTTTGCATAGAAATGAGAAAAGCTCATGTAACACAAAATAAGCTTCATTTTTGCTTAGAAAACTAAGCTTACTTTTATTACTACTATTATTATTATTTTTATTAATATTATTATTATTACTATTATTTTTATTATTATTATTACTATTATTATTATTATTATTATTATTATTATTATTATTAATATTATTATTATTAAAAACCGATTATAACTTTTGTATAGTAAATGTTTTTATACCAGTTTTAAAATGAGTTATTAATTTTAGACAATTTCTTGCCTAAAAACACAGATCACAGATGATCTCTTGCATAGAAATGAGAAAACGCTCAGATAACACAAAATAAGCCTCAATTTTACTTAGAAAAACTAAGCTTTAATTTAGAAAGAAATTTATTATTGTAAGTATTATTATCATTATTATTATTATTATTATTATTATTATTGTTATTATTATTATTATTAAAAACTTATATTAAACAGACAGAAAACGTCGTATTCTGACACAAAAAAACGAATTACGTTATAGACTTGACGAGAACGGCGTATTTCGGACTCTTATAGGGTCAAAATGTATCAGTTTGGATTAAAACAAATTATTTTTGTTGACTCTCAGTCTGAATTGTTCATCAGTTCAAACAAAAACGGCTTATTTTAGACGATCTTTTGCTTTGAACAAAAAAACTTACATCGAACAGACTAAAAACGTATTAATCTGGCATAAAAGCAATTTATGTATCACTTTGGATAAAGGCAGCTAATCCTATTCGTTTCATTGCTTAAAATAGACAAAATTGTTAATAAATCTAACAAAAACGCTGTATTCTAGCACAAAATACTAATTACATTATAGTTTCGACGAGAATAGCTTATTTGGAATGATTCATGCTTCCAAACGAGTAAATTTTTATTAAACAGATGCCAAACATCATGTTTTGTCCTATAAAGACATTTTATATTGCAGTTTGTATTAAAACAAAATATTTTCGTTGATTCTTTGTTAGAAGCAGCAAACCTAACATTAAAGAATCTGAAAACTTTGTATTCGGACACAAACCACCGAATTTTGTATCAGTTTAGACAAAAACCGTTGATTTTCGACAATATTTTGCTTTGAACAAGAAAACTTATATCAAACTGACTAAAAACGTCTTATTTTAGCACAAAACAAAAGATTTGCGTTATAGTCTTAACGAGAGCTGTTAATTTCAAACGGTTCTATGCTTTGAAACGAGTAAACTTTCACTGTACAGAGGAAAAACATCTTATTTCGCCTTTTAAAAACGATTCATGCCACAGTTTGGATAAAAACCAATTATTTTCGTTAATTCATTGTTACAAACATAAACCTTACATCAAAGTAACTGAAAACCCCTTATTCAGGCACAGAAATTCGAATTACGTTTCAGTCTGGACAAAAACTGCTTACTTTAGACGATCCTTTGTTTTGAATACAAAAACTTACATTAAAAAGATTAAAAACGTCTTATTCTGGCTGAAAACTGCAAATTATATATTACTCTAGATAAAAGCAATTTATCCTGATTACTCCTTTACTTAGAATAGAGTAAACATGTATAAAACTTAATTTAAACTTTATATTTCGTCTCAAAGAAATAATTTACGTTATAGTTTTGACCAGCACTGTTTATTTCAAACGATTTTATGATTCGAAACTAATGAACTTTTATGGGACAGATGCAAAACCACATATTACCATATAAAGCGTTGTTTTAAAGCAAATTATTACCTTTTGCAACAAGAAATTTCACGTCAAAGAAACTGAAGACTTCGTATCCATACATAAATATCGAATTACGTATCAGTTTAGGCAAATACAGCTTATTTTAAACGATTCCTTGCTATAAACAAGAAAAATTTATCAAGCATATTGAAAACGTCTTATTCTCGAAAATAAGAGCAAATTATGTATCAGTTTTAACAAAAGCGGATTACTCTGTTTGATTCTATGCTTAGAGTAGAGTAAACTACTATAAAACGTAATGAAAACTCTATATTCAAGCTCAAAAGAAGAAATTACGTTATAGTTTTGACTAAAAAAAAATATTTCGGACGATTACATACTTCGAAGTAAGCAAACTTTAATTGAACAGGTGCAAAAGCTAATACTTTGCTTTAAAATAACAATTTATGTGGTAAAATGGTATTTTGCATCTGTCCTATAAAAGTTTACTCGTTTCGCTTCATTGAATCATTCGAAATAAATTATTTTGACACAACAACAACGAAAATAATTTGTTTTTGTTTAGGCTGTAACATAAGTCGCTTTTATAAAACGAACTAAGACGTTTGGCTTCTGTTTAGTGAAAGTTTTCTCGTTTGGGGGCATAAAATCGTTTGAAATTAAGAGTTCTGGTCAAAACTATAACGTAAATTATTTCTTTGTATCACTTTAAAGATTTGCGTTATAGTCTTGACGAGAACTGTTAATTTCAAACGATTCTATGCTTTGAAACCAGTATACTTTCACTGAACAGAGGCAAAACGTCTAATTTCGCTTTTAAAAAACGATTTATGTCACAGAAAATCAAATTACGTTTCAGTCTAGACACAAATTGCTTATTTTAGACGATTCTTTCTTTTGAACACGAAAACTTACATTAAAAAGATTAAAAACGTCTTATTCTGGCTCAAAACTGCAAATTATGTATTACTTTGGATAAAAGTAGTTTATCCCGATTACTCCTTTGCTTAGAATAGAGCAAACTTGTATAAAACCTAATGAAAACTTTAAATTTCGTCTCAAAGAAATAATTTACGTTATAGTTTTGACCAGAACTGTTAATTTCAAACGATTTTATGCCCCCAAACGAGAAAACTTTCACTAAACAGATGCCAAACGTCTTAGTTCGTTTTATAAAAACGACATGTTACTGTTTGAACAAAAAAATTATTTTCGTTGTTGTGTCAAAATAATTTATTTCGAATGATTCAATAGAGCGAAACGAGTAAACTTTTATAGGACAGATGCAAAATACCATATTACCACATAAATCGTTATTTTAAAGCAAAGTATTAGCTTTTGCACTTGTTCAATTAAAGTTTGCTTACTTCGAAGTATGTAGTCGTCCGAAATATTTTTTTTTGTCAAAACTATAACGTAATTTGTTCTTTTGAGCTTGAATATAGAGTTTTCATTACGTTTTATAGTAGTTTACTCTACTCTAAGCATAGAATCAAACAGAGTAATCCGCTTTTGTTAAAACTGATACATAATTTGCTCTTACTTTCGAGAATAAGACATTTTCAATATGTTTGATAAAATTTTTTTTGTTTATAGCAAGGAATAGTTTAAAATAAGCTGTATTTGCCTAAACTGATACGTAATTCGATATTTGTGCATGGATACGATGTTTTCAGTTTCTTTGACGTGTGAAATTTCTTGTTGCAAAAGGTAATAATTTGCTTTAAAACAACGCTTTATATGGTAATATGTGGTTTTGCATCTGCCTCATAAAAGTTCATTAGTTTCGAATCATAAAATCGTTTGAAATAAACAGTGCTGGTCAAAATTATAATGTAAATTATTTCTTTGAGACGAAATTTAAAGTTTTCATTAAGTTTTATACAAGTTTACTCTATTCTAAGTAAAGGAGTAATCAGGATAAATTGCTTTTATCTAGAGTAATATATAATTTGCAGTTTTCAGCCAGAATAAGACGTTTTTAATCTTTTTAATGTAAGTTTTTGTATTCAAAACAAAGGATCGTCTAAAGTAAGCAGTTTTTGTCCAGACTGAAACGTAATTCCAATTTCTGTGCCTGAATAAGGGGTTTTCAGTTACTTTGATGTAAGGTTTCATGTTTGTAACAATGAATTAACGAAAATAATTGGTTTTTATCCAAACTGTGGCATGAATCGTTTTTAAAAGGCGAAATAAGATGTTTTTCCGCTGTACAGTGAAAGTTCACTCGTTTCAAAGCATAGAACCGTTTGAAATTAACAGCTCTCGTTAAGACTATAACGCAAATCTTTTGTTTTGTGCTAAAATAAGACGTTTTTAATCAGTTTGATATAAGTTTTCTTGTTCAAAGCAAAATATTGTCGAAAATCAACCGTTTTTGTCTAAACTGATACAAAATTCGGTGGTTTGTGTCCGAATACAAAGTTTTCAGATTCTTTAATGTTAGGTTTGCTGCTTCTAACAAAGAATCAACGAAAATATTTTGTTTTAATACAAACTGCAATATAAAATGTCTTTATAGGACAAAACATGATGTTTGGCGTCTGTTTAATAAAAATTTACTCGTTTGGAAGCATAGAATCATTCCAAATAAGCTATTCTCGTCGAAACTATAATGTAATTAGTATTTTGTGCTAGAATACAGCGTTTTTGTTTGATTTATTAACAATTTTGTCTATTTGAAGCAACGAAACGAATAGGATTAGCTGCCTTTATCCAAAGTGATACATAAATTGCTCTTTTATGCCAGATTAATACGTTTTTAGTCTGTTCGATGTATATTTTCATGTTCAAAGCAAAAGATCGTCTAAAATAAGCCGTTTTTGTTTGAACTGATGAACAATTCAGACTGAGAGTCAACAAAAATAATTTGTTTTAATCCAAACTGATACTTTTTGACCCTATAAGAGTCCTATAAGAGTCCGAGATACGCCGTTCTCGTCAAGTCTATAACGTAATTCGTTTTTTGTGTCAGAATACGACGTTTTCTGTCTGTTTAATATAATTTTTTAATAATAATAATAATAATAACAATAATAATAATAATAATAATAATAATCATAATAATAATAATAATAATAATAATAGTAATAATAATAATAATAATAATAATAGTAATAATAATAATAATAATAAAAATAATAATAATAGTAATAAAAGTAAGCTTAGTTTTCTAAGCAAAAATGAAGCTTATTTTGTGTGTTATATGAGCGTTTTCTCATTTCTATGCAAGAGATCATCTGTGATCTGTGTTTTTAGGCAAGAAATTGAATAAAATTAATAACTCATTTTAAAACTGGTATAAAAACATTTACTATGCAAAAGTTAATAATAATAATAATAATAATAATAATAATAATAATAATAATAATAGTAATAATAACAATAATAATAGTAATAATAATAATAATAATAGTAATAAAAGAAATAATAATAATAATAATAATAATAATAATAATAATGATAATAATAATACTTATAATAATAAATTTCTTTGTAAATTAAAGCTTAGTTTTTCTAAGCAAAAATGATGCTTATTTTGTGTTATCTGAGCGTTTTCTCATTTCTATGCAAGAGATCATCTGTGATCTGTTTTTTTAGGCAAGAAATTGTCTAAAATTAATAACTCATTTTAAAACTGGTATAAAAACATTTACTATACAAAAGTTATAATCGGTTTTTAATAATAATAACATTAATAATAATAATAATAATAATAATTATAATAATAGTAATAATAATAATAAAAATAATAGTAATAATAATAATAATAATAAAAATAATAATAATAGTAGTAATAAAAATAAGCTTAGTTTTCTAAGCAAAAATGAAGCTTATTTTGTGTTATATGAGCTATTCTCATTTCTATGCAAAAGATCATGTGTGATCTGTGTTTTTAGGCAATCTAAGCCATTTGATAGTTTTTAGGCAAGAAATTGGCTAAAATTAATAACTCATTTTAAAACTGGTATAAAAACATTTACTATACAAAAGTTAATAATAATAATAATAATAATAATAATAATAATAATAATACTAATAATAATAATAATAATAATAACAATAATAATAATAATAATAATAATAATAATAATAATAATAATAATAATAATAATAATAATAATAGTAATAGTAACAAAAGTAATAATAATAATAATACTTTTAATAAGGAAAAATGGAGCTTATTTTGTGTGTTACATGAGCGTTTTCTCATTTCTATGCAAAAGATCATGTGTGATCTGTGTTTTTAGGCAATCTAAGCCATTTAATAGTTTTTAATATTTAACAAAAATTTGCATTAAAATAAAATGTTTGAAAAACTGAAATTAAACTAAATTAAGTGTGTCTAACACTTTAGTAGAGAAAAAAGGAGACATAAAAGTCACTAAAGTCTTAGAGTTGTCTTTAGTCGTCATATTAATAACAATAACATTTATAATAACAATACTAGTAGTACTAAATTTGCTTATATGCAAGCGCTTAATTAAGGTAACAGTTTTTTTGTTTTTTGCTTATATCTCGAAAACAGTTACTCCTATCAATTTTTACTTTTTCACCAAAATTAAGGTGATAAAATTTCCTACAAAATAGTTATTTGCATTTTTCATGTAGAACTAACCATAAGCGAGATATAAGTTTGAAAATAATTAATAATTAAAAAAAAGTGTTTTAACAGAAAATGTCTTGTGATTTATAAAATACACTTAATTTATTGGGTCCAATACTGTATTAGAAGAAAAAGGAGGTGACATAAAAGTCACTAAAGTCTTCAGAGTCGTTTTTAAATGCTGCATTTTTGTCTTCGTCTCAAACATTGAAAACTGAATTACATTTTTGTTCAGTAACAGTTACAGTTTTCTTACTGGTTTTTTGCTTATATCTCGAAAACAGTTACTCCTATCAAATTTTACCTTTCTTTCAAAATTAAAGCTGATAAAATTTCCAACAAAATAGTTATTTACATTTTTCTTGTAGGACCAAGCATAAACGAGTTATAAAGTTGGATATAAATAATATTTAACAAAAATTTGCTTTAAAATAAAATGCTTGAAAAACTTGAATTAAACTAAATTAATTGTGTCTAACACTTTAGTAGAGGAAAAAGGAGAAGACATAAAAGTCACTAAATGTTTCAGAGTCGTCTTTAATCGTCATATTAATAACAATAACATTAATAATAATAATACTAATAGTACTAAATTTGCTTATATGCAAACGCTTAATTAAGGTAACAGTTTTTTGGTTTTTTGCTTATATCTCGAAAACAGTTACTCCTATCAATTTTTACTTTTTCACTAAAATTAATGGTGATAAAATTTCCTACAAAATAGTTATTTGCATTTTTCATGTAGAACTAACCATAAGCGAGATATAAGTTTGAAAATAATTAATAATTAAAAAAAAGTGTTTTAACAGAAAATGTCTTGTGATTTAAAATACACTTAATTTATTGGGTTCAATACTTTATTAGAAGAAAAAGGAGGTGACATAAAAGTCACTGAAGTCTTCAGAGTCGTTTTTAAATGCTGCATATTTGTCTTCGTCTCAAACATTGAAAACTGAATTACATTTTTGTTCAGTAACAGTTACAGTTTTCTTATTGGTTTTTTGCTTATATCTCGAAAACAGTTACTCCTATCAAATTTTATCTTTCTTTTAAAATTAAAGCTGATAAAATTTCCAACAAAATAGTTATTTACATTTTTCTTGTAGGACCAAGCATAAACGAGTTATAGAGTTGGATATAAATAATATTTAACAAAAATTTGCTTTAAAATAAAATGCTTGAAAAACCCGAATTAAACTAAATTAATTGTGTCTAACACTTTAGTAGAGGAAAAAGGAGAAGACATAAAAGTCACTAAATGTTTCAGAGTCGTCTTTAGTCGTCATATTAATAACAATAACATTAATAATAATAATACTAATAGTACTAAATTTGCTTATATGCAAACGCTTAATTAAGGTAACAGTTTTTTGGTTTCTTGCTTATATCTCGAAAACAGTTACTCCTATCAATTTTTATCTTTTTTTCAAAATTAAAGCTGATAAAATTTCCTACAAAATAGTTATTTGCATTTTTTTGTAGGACCAACCATAAGCGAGTTATAGAGTTGGATATAAATAATCTTTAACAAAAATTTGCTTTAAAATAAAATGTTTGAAAAACCGAAATTAAAATAAATTAAGACTAACACTTTAGTAGAGGAAAAAGGAGAAGACATAAAAGTCACCAAAGTCTTAAGAGTCGTTTTTAGTCGTCACATTAATAACAATAACATTAATATTAATAATACTAATATTACTAAATTTGCTTATATGCAAGCGCTTAATTAAGGTAACAGTTTTTTGGTTTCTTGCTTATATCTCGAAAACAGTTACTCCTATAAATTTTTATCTTTTTACTAAAATTAAAGCTGATAAAATTTCCTACAAAATCGTAATTTGCATTTTTCATGTAGGACTAACCATAAGCGAGATATAAGTTTGAAAATAATTAATATTTAAAAAAAAAGTGCTTTAACAGAAAATGTCTTGTGATTTAAAATACACTTAATTTAACGGGTCCAATACTTTATTAGAAGAAAAAGGAGGAGACATAAAAGTCACTGAAGTCTTCAGAGTCGATTTTAAATGCTGCATTTTCGTCTTTGTCTCAAACATTGAAATCTGAATTACATTTTTGTTTAGTAACAGTTACAGTTTTCTTATTGGTTTTTTGCTTATATCTCGAAAACAGTTACTCCTATCAATTTTTATCTTTTTTTCAAAATTAAAGCTGATAAAATTTCCTACAAAATAGTTATTTGCATTTTTTTGTAGGACCAACCATAAGCGAGTTATAGAGTTGGATATAAATAATCTTTAACAAAAATTTGCTTTAAAATAAAATGTTTGAAAAACCAAAATTAAACTAAATTAATTAAGACTAACACTTTAGTAGAGGAAAAAGGAGAAGACATAAAAGTCACCAATGTCTTGAGAGTCGTTTTTAGTATTCATATTAATAACAATAACATTAATAATAATAATAATACTAATATTACTAAATTTGCTTATATGCAAGCGCTTAATTAAGGTAACAGTTTCTTGCTTATATCTCGAAAACAGTTACTCTTATCAATTTTTATCTTTTTACTAAAATTAAAGCTGATAAAATTTCCTACAAAATAGTTATTTGCATTTTTTATGTAGAACTAACCATAAGCGAGATATAAGTTTGAAAATAATTAATATTTAAAAAAAAGTGCTTTAACAGAAAATGTCTTGTGATTTAAAATACACTTAATTTAATGGGTTCAATACTTTATTAGAAGAAAAAGGAGGTGACATAAAAGTCACCAAAGTCTTCAGAGTTGTTTTTAGTACTAAATTTGCTTATATGCAAGCCCTTAATTAAGGTAACAGTTTTTTGGTTTCTTGCTTATATCTCGAAAACAGTTACTCCTATCAATTTTTTTCTTTTCACTAATATTAAAGCTGATAAAATTTCCTACAAAATAGTTATTTGCATTTTTCATGTAGAACTAACCATAAGCGAGATATAAGTTTGAAAATAATTAATATTTAAAAAAAAATGTACTTTAACAGAAAATGTCTTGTGATTTAAAATACACTTAATTTATTGGGTCCAATACTTTATTAGAAGGAAAAGGAGGTGACAGAAAGGTCACTAAAGTCTTCAGAGTCGATTTTAAATGATGCATTTTCGTCTTTGTCTCAAACATTGAAAACTGAATTACATTTTTGTTTAGTAACAGTTACAGTTTTCTTATCGGTTTTTTGCTTATATCTCGAGAACAGTTACTCCTATCAATTTTTATCTTTCTTTCAAAATTAAAGCTGATAAAATTTTCTACAAAATAGTTATTCGCATTTTTTTTGTAGGACCAACCATAAGCGAGTTATAGAGTTGGATATAAATAATCTTTAACAAAAATTTGCTATAAAATAAAATGTTTGAAAAACCGAAATTAAACTAAATTAATTGTGTCTAACACTTTAGTAGAGGAAAAAGAAGAAGACATAAAAGTCACCAAAGTCTTCAGTGTTGTTTTTAGTACTAAATTTGCTTATATGAAAGGCCTTAATTAAGGTAACAGTTTTCTGGTTTCTTGCTTATATCTCGAAAACAGTTACTCTTATCAATTTTTATCTTTTTACTAAAATTAAAGCTGATAAAATTTCCTACAAAATAGTTATTTGCATTTTTCATGTAGGACTAACCATAAGCGAGATATAAGTTTGATAATAATTAATATTTAAAAAGAAAGTGCTTTAACAGAAAATGCCTTGTGATTTAAAATACAATAAAAACATTTACTATACAAAAGTTATAATCGGTTTTTAATAATAATAATAATAATAGTAAAAAAAGTAATAATAATAATAATAATAATAATAATAATAATAATAGTAATAAAAATAATAAAAATAATAGTAATAATAATAATAATAATAAAAATAATAATAATAGTAGTAATAAAAATAAGCTTAGTTTTCTAAGCAAAAATGAAGCTTATTTTGTGTTATATGAGCTATTCTCATTTCTATGCAAAAGATCATGTGTGATCTGTGTTTTTAGGCAATCTAAGCCATTTGATAGTTTTTAGGCAAGAAATTGGCTAAAATTAATAACTCATTTTAAAACTGGTATAAAAACATTTACTATACAAAAGTTAATAATAATAATAATAATAATAATAATAATAATAATAATAATAATAATACTAATAATAATAATAATAATAACAATAATAATAATAATAATAATAATAATAATAATAATAATAATAGTAATAGTAACAAAAGTAATAATAATAATAATACTTTTAATAAGGAAAAATGGAGCTTATTTTGTGTGTTACATGAGCGTTTTCTCATTTCTATGCAAAAGATCATGTGTGATCTGTGTTTTTAGGCAATCTAAGCCATTTAATAGTTTTTAATATTTAACAAAAATTTGCATTAAAATAAAATGTTTGAAAAACTGAAATTAAACTAAATTAAGTGTGTCTAACACTTTAGTAGAGAAAAAAGGAGACATAAAAGTCACTAAAGTCTTAGAGTTGTCTTTAGTCGTCATATTAATAACAATAACATTTATAATAACAATACTAGTAGTACTAAATTTGCTTATATGCAAGCGCTTAATTAAGGTAACAGTTTTTTTGTTTTTTGCTTATATCTCGAAAACAGTTACTCCTATCAATTTTTACTTTTTCACCAAAATTAAGGTGATAAAATTTCCTACAAAATAGTTATTTGCATTTTTCATGTAGAACTAACCATAAGCGAGATATAAGTTTGAAAATAATTAATAATTAAAAAAAAGTGTTTTAACAGAAAATGTCTTGTGATTTATAAAATACACTTAATTTATTGGGTCCAATACTGTATTAGAAGAAAAAGGAGGTGACATAAAAGTCACTAAAGTCTTCAGAGTCGTTTTTAAATGCTGCATTTTTGTCTTCGTCTCAAACATTGAAAACTGAATTACATTTTTGTTCAGTAACAGTTACAGTTTTGTTATTCGTTTTTTGCTTATATCTCGAAAACAGTTACTCCTATCAAATTTTACCTTTCTTTCAAAATTAAAGCTGATAAAATTTCCAACAAAATAGTTATTTACATTTTTCTTGTAGGACCAAGCATAAACGAGTTATAAAGTTGGATATAAATAATATTTAACAAAAATTTGCTTTAAAATAAAATGCTTGAAAAACTTGAATTAAACTAAATTAATTGTGTCTAACACTTTAGTAGAGGAAAAAGGAGAAGACATAAAAGACACTAAATGTTTCAGAGTCGTCTTTAATCGTCATATTAATAACAATAACATTAATAATAATAATACTAATAGTACTAAATTTGCTTATATGCAAACGCTTAATTAAGGTAACAGTTTTTTGGTTTTTTGCTTATATCTCGAAAACAGTTACTCCTATCAATTTTTACTTTTTCACTAAAATTAATGGTGATAAAATTTCCTACAAAATAGTTATTTGCATTTTTCATGTAGAACTAACCATAAGCGAGATATAAGTTTGAAAATAATTAATAATTAAAAAAAAGTGTTTTAACAGAAAATGTCTTGTGATTTAAAATACACTTAATTTATTGGGTTCAATACTTTATTAGAAGAAAAAGGAGGTGACATAAAAGTCACTGAAGTCTTCAGAGTCGTTTTTAAATGCTGCATATTTGTCTTCGTCTCAAACATTGAAAACTGAATTACATTTTTGTTCAGTAACAGTTACAGTTTTCTTATTGGTTTTTTGCTTATATCTCGAAAACAGTTACTCCTATCAAATTTTATCTTTCTTTTAAAATTAAAGCTGATAAAATTTCCAACAAAATAGTTATTTACATTTTTCTTGTAGGACCAAGCATAAACGAGTTATAGAGTTGGATATAAATAATATTTAACAAAAATTTGCTTTAAAATAAAATGCTTGAAAAACCCGAATTAAACTAAATTAATTGTGTCTAACACTTTAGTAGAGGAAAAAGGAGAAGACATAAAAGTCACTAAATGTTTCAGAGTCGTCTTTAGTCGTCATATTAATAACAATAACATTAATAATAATAATACTAATAGTACTAAATTTGCTTATATGCAAACGCTTAATTAAGGTAACAGTTTTTTGGTTTCTTGCTTATATCTCGAAAACAGTTACTCCTATCAATTTTTATCTTTTTTTCAAAATTAAAGCTGATAAAATTTCCTACAAAATAGTTATTTGCATTTTTTTGTAGGACCAACCATAAGCGAGATATAGAGTTGGATATAAATAATCTTTAACAAAAATTTGCTTTAAAATAAAATGTTTGAAAAACCGAAATTAAAATAAATTAAGACTAACACTTTAGTAGAGGAAAAAGGAGAAGACATAAAAGTCACCAAAGTCTTAAGAGTCGTTTTTAGTCGTCACATTAATAACAATAACATTAATATTAATAATACTAATATTACTAAATTTGCTTATATGCAAGCGCTTAATTAAGGTAACATTTTTTTGGTTTCTTGCTTATATCTCGAAAACAGTTACTCCTATAAATTTTTATCTTTTTACTAAAATTAAAGCTGATAAAATTTCCTACAAAATAGTAATTTGCATTTTTCATGTAGGACTAACCATAAGCGAGATATAAGTTTGAAAATAATTAATATTTAAAATAAAAGTGCTTTAACAGAAAATGTCTTGTGATTTAAAATACACTTAATTTAACGGGTCCAATACTTTATTAGAAGAAAAAGGAGGAGACATAAAAGTCACTGAAGTCTTCAGAGTCGATTTTAAATGCTGCATTTTCGTCTTTGTCTCAAACATTGAAATCTGAATTACATTTTTGTTTAGTAACAGTTACAGTTTTCTTATTGGTTTTTTGCTTATATCTCGAAAACAGTTACTCCTATCAATTTTTGTCTTTTTTTCAAAATTAAAGCTGATAAAATTTCCTACAAAATAGTTATTTGCATTTTTTTGTAGGACCAACCATAAGCGAGTTATAGAGTTGGATATAAATAATCTTTAACAAAAATTTGCTTTAAAATAAAATGTTTGAAAAACCAAAATTAAACTAAATTAATTAAGACTAACACTTTAGTAGAGGAAAAAGGAAAAGACATAAAAGTCACCAAAGTCTTGAGAGTAGTTTTTAGTAGTCATATTAATAACAATAACATTAATAATAATAATAATACTAATATTACTAAATTTGCTTATAAGCAAGCGCTTAATTAAGGTAACAGTTTCTTGCTTATATCTCGAAAACAGTTACTCTTATCAATTTTTATCTTTTTACTAAAATTAAAGCTGATAAAATTTCCTACAAAATAGTTATTTGCATTTTTTATGTAGAACTAACCATAAGCGAGATATAAGTTTGAAAATAATTAATATTTAAAAAAAAAGTGCTTTAACAGAAAATGTCTTGTGATTTAAAATACACTTAATTTAATGGGTTCAATACTTTATTAGAAGAAAAAGGAGGTGACATAAAAGTCACCAAAGTCTTCAGAGTTGTTTTTAGTACTAAATTTGCTTATAT
Source organism: Tribolium castaneum (assembly GCF_031307605.1). Lineage (NCBI taxonomy): Eukaryota > Metazoa > Arthropoda > Insecta > Coleoptera > Tenebrionidae > Tribolium > Tribolium castaneum. Next base: position 19,003,466 of record NC_087399.1, read on the forward strand.
GCAAGCCCTTAATTAAGGTAACAGTTTTTTGGTTTCTTGCTTATATCTCGAAAACAGTTACTCTTATCAATTTTTTTCTTTTCACTAATATTAAAGCTGATAAAATTTCCTACAAAATAGTTATTTGCATTTTTCATGTAGAACTAACCATAAGCGAGATATAAGTTTGAAAATAATCAATATTTAAAAAAAAATGTACTTTAACAGAAAATGTCTTGTGATTTAAAATACACTTAATTTATTGGGTCCAATACTTTATTAGAAGAAAAAGGAGGTGACAGAAAGGTCACTAAAGTCTTCAGAGTCGATTTTAAATGATGCATTTTCGTCTTTGTCTCAAACATTGAAAACTGAATTACATTTTTGTTTAGTAACAGTTACAGTTTTCTTATCGGTTTTTTGCTTATATCTCGAGAACAGTTACTCCTATCAATTTTTATCTTTCTTTCAAAATTAAAGCTGATAAAATTTTCTACAAAATAGTTATTCGCATTTTTTTTGTAGGACCAACCATAAGCGAGTTATAGAGTTGGATATAAATAATCTTTAACAAAAATTTGCTTTAAAATAAAATGTTTGAAAAACCGAAATTAAACTAAATTAATTGTGTCTAACACTTTAGTAGAGGAAAAAGAAGAAGACATAAAAGTCACCAAAGTCTTCAGTGTTGTTTTTAGTACTAAATTTGCTTATATGCAAGGCCTTAATTAAGGTAACAGTTTTCTGGTTTCTTGCTTATATCTCGAGAACAGTTACTCTTATCAATTTTTACCTTTTTACTAAAATTAAAGCTGATAAAATTTCCTACAAAATAGTTATTTGCATTTTTCATGTAGGACTAACCATAAGCGAGATATAAGTTTGATAATAATTAATATTTAAAAAGAAAGTGCTTTAACAGAAAATGCCTTGTGATTTAAAATACAATAAAAACATTTACTATACAAAAGTTATAATCGGTATTTAATAATAATAATAATAATAATAGTAAAAAAAGTAATAATAATAATAATAATAATAATAATAATAATAATACTTATAATAATGAATTTTTTTCTAAATTAAAGCTTAGTTTTTCTAAGGAAAAATGAAGCTTATTTTGTGTTATCTGAGCGTTTTCTCATTTCTATGCAAGAGATCATCTGTGATCTGTGTTTTTAGGCAAGAAATTGTCTAAAATTAAAAACTCATTTTAAAACTGGTATAAAAACATTTACTATACAAAAGTTATAGTCGGTTTTTAATAATAATAATATTACTAATTATTTTAATATTAATTTAGTTTAATTTCGGTTTTTCAAACATTTTGTTTTATATCAAATTTTTGTTAAAGATTATTTATATCCATCTCTATAACTCGCTTATGGTTGGTCCTACAAAAAAAATGCAAAAAACTATTTTGTAAAAAATTTTATCAGCTTTAATTTTGAAGGAAAGATAAAAATTGATAGGAGTACTAAACAAAAATGTAATTCAGTATTTAATGTTTGAGACGAAGACGAAAATGCAGCATTTACTGTCACCTCCTTTTTCTTCTAATTAAGTATTGGACCCAATAAATTAAGTGTATTTTAAATCACAAGACATTTTCTGTTAAAGCACATTTTTTTTAATTATTAATCATTTTCAAACTTATATCTTGCTTATGGTTAGTTCTACATGAAAAATGCAAATAACGATTTTGAAGGAAATTTTATCAGCTTTAATTTTGGTAAAAAGGTAAAAATTGATAGGTGTAACTGTTTTCGAGATATAAGCAAGAAACTGTTACCTTAATTAAGCGCTTGCATATAAGCAAATTTAGTAATATTAGTATTATTATTATTAATGTTATTGTTATTAATATGACGACTAAAAACGACTCTCAAGACTTTGGTGACTTTTATGTCTTCTCCTTTTTCCTCTACTAAAGTGTTAGTCTTAATTAATTTAGTTTAATTTCGGTTTTTCAATCATTTTATTTATTTTTATTTTTATAGGAGTAACTGTTTTCGAGATATAAGCAAAAAACCAATAAGAAAACTGTAACTGTTACTGAACAAAAATGTAATTCAGTTTTCAATGTTTGAGACAAAGACGAAAATGCAGCATTTAAAATCGACTCTGAAGACTTCAGTGACTTTTATGCCTCCTCCTTTTTCTTCTAATAAAGTATTGGACCCATTAAATTAAGTGTATTTTAAATCACAAGACATTTTCTGTTAAAGCACTTTTTTTTTAAATATTAATTATTTTCAAACTTATATCTCGCTTATGGTTAGTCCTACATGAAAAATGCAAATTACTATTTTGTAGGAAATTTTATCAGCTTTAATTTTAGTAAAAATTTAAAAATTGATAGGAGTAACTGTTTTCGAGATATAAGCAAGAAACCAAAAAACTGTTACCTTAATTAAGCGCTTGCATATAAGCAAATTTAGTAATATTAGTATTATTATTACTAATGTTATTGTTATTAATATGACGACTAAAAACGACTCTCAAGACTTTGGTGACTTTTATGTCTTCTCCTTTTTCCTCTACTAAAGTGTTAGTCTTAATTTAGTTTAATTTCGGTTTTTCAAACATTTTATTTTAAAGCAAATTTTTGTTAAAGATTATTTATATCCAACTCTATAACTCGCTTATGGTTGGTCCTACAAAAAAACGCAAATAACTATTTTGTAGGAAACTTTATCAGCTTTAATTTTGAAAAAAAGATAAAAATTGATAGGAGTAACTGTTTTCGAGATATAAGCAAGAAACCAAAAAACTGTTACCTTAATTAAGCGTTTGCATATAAGCAAATTTAGTACTATTAGTATTATTATTATTAATGTTATTGTTATTAATATGACGACTAAAGACGACTCTGAAACATTTAGTGACTTTTATGTCTTCTCCTTTTTCCTCTACTAATGTGTTAGACACAATTAATTTAGTTTAATTCCGGTTTTTCAAGCATTTTATTTTAAAGCAAATTTTTGTTAAATATTATTTATATCCAACTCTATAACTCGTTTATGCTTGGTCCTACAAGAAAAATGTAAACAACTATTTTGTTGGAAATTTTATCAGCTTTAATTTTGAAAGAAAGATAAAATTTGATAGGAGTAACTGTTTTCGAGATATAAGCAAAAAACCAATAAGAAAACTGTAACTGTTACTGAACAAAAATGTAATTCAGTTTTCAATGTTTGAGACGAAGACAAAAATGCAGCATTTAAAAACGACTCTGAAGACTTCAGTGACTTTTATGTCACCTCCTTTTTCTTCTAATAAAGTATTGAACCCAATAAATTAAGTGTATTTTAAATCACAAGACATTTTCTGTTAAAACACTTTTTTTTAATTATTAATTATTTTCAAACTTATATCTCGCTTATGGTTAGTTCTACATGAAAAATGCAAATAACTATTTTGTAGGAAATTTTATCACCTTTAATTTTGGTGAAAAAGTAAAAATTGATAGGAGTAACTGCTTTCGAGATATAAGCAAAAAACAAAAAAACTGTTACCTTAATTAAGCGCTTGCATATAAGCAAATTTAGTACTACTAGTATTGTTATTATAAATGTTATTGTTATTAATATGACGACTAAAGACAACTCTAAGACTATAGTGACTTTTATGTCTCCTCCTTTTTCCTCTACTAGAGTGTTAGACACAATTAATTTAGTTTAATTTCAGTTTTTCAAACATTTTATTTTAAAGCAAATTTTTGTTAAATATTAAAAACTATAAAATGGCTTAGATTGCCTAAAAACACAGATCACACATGATCTTTTGCATAGAAATGAGAAAACGCTCATGTAACACACAAAATAAGCTCCATTTTTCCTTATTAAAAGTATTATTATTATTATTACTTATGTTACTATTACTATTATTATTATTATTATTATTAATATTATTATTATTAAAAACCGATTATAACTTTTGTATAGTAAATGTTTTTATACCAGTTTTAAAATGAGTTATTAATTTTAGACAATTTCTTGCCTAAAAACACAGATCACAGATGATCTCTTGCATAGAAATAAGAAAACGCTCAGATAACACAAAATAAGCATCATTTTTGCTTAGAAAAACTAAGCTTTAATTTAGAAAGAAATTCATTATTATAAGTATTATTATCATTATTATTATTATTATTATTATTATTATTATTATTATTATTATTATTATTATTATTATTATTATTATTATCAATATTATTATTATTATTATTATTATTATTATTAACTTTTGTATAGTAAATGTTTTTATACCAGTTTTAAAATGAGTTATTAATTTTATTCAATTTCTTGCCTAAAAACACAGATCACAGATGATCTCTTGCATAGAAATGAGAAAACGCTCATATAACACACAAAATAAGCTTCATTTTTGCTTAGAAAACTAAGCTTACTTTTATTACTATTATTATTATTACTATTATTATTATTATTATTATTATTATTAACTTTTGTATAGTAAATGTTTTTATACCAGTTTTAAAATGAGTTATTAATTTTAGACAATTTCTTGCCTAAAAACACAGATCACAGATGATTTCTTGCATAGAAATGAGAAAACGCTCATATAACACACAAAATAAGCTTCATTTTTGCTTAGAAAACTAAGCTTACTTTTATTACTATTATTATTTTTATTATTATTATTATTAATATTATTATTATTACTATTATTATTATTATTATTATTATTATTATTATTATTATTATTATTATTATTGTTATTATTATTATTATTGTTATTATTATTATTATTAAAAACTTATATTAAACAGACAGAAAACGTCGTATTCTGACACAAAAAAACGAATTACGTTATAGACTTGACGAGAACGGCGTATCTCGGACTCTTATAGGACTCTTATAGGCTCAAAAATTATCAGTTTGGATTAAAACAAATTATTTTTGTTGAGTCTCAGTCTGAATTGTTTATCAGTTCAAACAAAAACGGCTTATTTTAGACGATCTTTTGCTTTGAACAAGAAAACTTACGTCGAACAGACTAAAAACGTATTAATCTGGCATAAAAGAGCAATTTATGTATCACTTTGAATAAAGGCAGCTAATCCTATTCGTTTCATTGCTTAAAATAGACAAAATTGTTAATAAATCTAACAAAAACGCTGTATTCTAGCACAAAATACTAATTACATTATAGTTTCGACGAGAATAGCTTATTTGGAATGATTCTATGCTTCCAAACGAGTAAATTTTTATTAAACAGATGCCAAACATCATGTTTTGTCCTATAAAGACATTTTATATTGCAGTTTGTATTAAAACAAAATATTTTCGTTGATTCTTTGTTAGAAGCAGCAAACCTAACATTAAAGAATCTGAAAACTTTGTATTCGGACACAAACCACCGAATTTTGTATCAGTTTAGACAAAAACGGTTGATTTTCGACAATATTTTGCTTTGAACAAGAAAACTTATATCAAACTGACTAAAAACGTCTTATTTTAGCACAAAACAAAAGATTTGCGTTATAGTCTTAACGAGAGCTGTTAATTTCAAACGGTTCTATGCTTTGAAACGAGTAAACTTTCACTGTACAGCGGAAAAACATCTTATTTCGCCTTTTAAAAACGATTCATGCCACAATTTGGATAAAAACCAATTATTTTCGTTAATTCATTGTTACAAACATGAAACCTTACATCAAAGTAACTGAAAACCCCTTATTCAGGCACAGAAATTCGAATTACGTTTCAGTCTGGACAAAAACTGCTTACTTTAGACGATCCTTTGTTTTAAATACTAAAACTTACATTAAAAAGATTAAATACGTCTTATTCTGGCTGAAAACTGCAAATTATATATTACTCTAGATAAAAGCAATTTATCCTGATTACTCCTTTCTTTAGAATAGAGTAAACTTGTATAAAACTTAATAAAAACTTTAAATTTCGTCTCAAAGAAATAATTTACGTTATAGTTTTGACCAGCACTGTTTATTTCAAACGATTTTATGATTCGAAACTAATGAACTTTTATGGGGCAGATGCAAAACCACATATTACCATATAAAGCGTTGTTTTAAAGCAAATTATTACCTTTTGCAACAAGAAATTTCACGTCAAAGAAACTGAAAACATCGTATCCATGCACAAATATCGAATTACGTATCAGTTTAGGCAAATACAGCTTATTTTAAACGATTCCTTGCTATAAACAAGAAAAATTTTATCAAACATATTGAAAATGTCTTATTCTCGAAAATAAGAGCAAATTATGTATCAGTTTTAACAAAAGCGGATTACTCTGTTTGATTCTATGCTTGGAATAGAGTAAACTACTATAAAACGTAATGAAAACTCTATATTCAAGCTCAAAAGAACAAATTACGTTATAGTTTTGACAAAAAAAATTATTTCGGACGACTACATATTTCGAAGTAAGCAAACTTTAATTGAACAAGTGCAAAAGCTAATACTTTGCTTTAAAATAACGATTTATGTGGTAATATGGTATTTTGCATCTGTCCTATAAAAGTTTACTCGTTTCGCTCCATTGAATCATTCGAAATAAATTATTTTGACACAACAACAACGAAAATAATTTGTTTTTGTTTAAACTGTAACATAAGTCGTTTTTATAAAACGAACTAAGACGTTTGGCATCTGTTTAGTGAAAGTTTTCTCGTTTGGGGGCATAAAATCGTTTGAAATTAAGAGTTCACAGTTTGGATTAAAACAAATGATTTTCGTTTATTCATTGTTACAAACAAGAAACCTTACATCAAAGAAACTGAAAACCTCTTATTCAGGCCCAGAAAATCAAATTAAGTTTCAGTCTGGACACAAATTGCTTATTTTAGACGATTCTTTCTTTTGAACACGAAAACTTACATTAAAAAGATTAAAAACGTCTTATTCTGGCTCAAAACTGCAAATTATGTATTACTTTGGATAAAAGCAGTTTATCCTGATTACTCCTTTGCTTAGAATAGAGCAAACTTGAATAAAACTTAATGAAAACTTTAAATTTCGTCTCAAAGATATAATTTACGTTTAGTTTTGACCAGAACTGTTAATTTCAAACGATTTTATGCCCCCAAACGAGAAAACTTTCACTAAACAGATGCCAAACGTCTTAGTTCGTTTTATATAAACGACATGTTACAGTTTAAACAAATAATTATTTTCGTTGTTGTGTCAAAATAATTTATTTCGAATGATTCAATGGAGCGAAACGAGTAAACTTTTATAGTACAGATGCAAAATACCATATTACCACATAAATCGTTATTTTAAAGCAAAGTATTAGCTTTTGCACTTGTTCAATTTTTTTTTGTCAAAACTATAACGTAATTTGTTCTTTTGAGCTTGAATATAAAGTTTTCATTACGTTTTATAGTAGTTTACTCTACTCTAAGCATAGAATCAAACAGAGTAATCCGCTTTTGTTAAAACTGATACATAATTTGCTCTTATTTTCAAGAATAAGACATTTTCAATATGTTTGATAAAATTTTTCTTGTTTATAGCAAGGAATCGTTTAAAATAAGCTGTATTTGCCTAAACTGATACGTAATTCGATATTTGTGCATGGATACGATGTTTTCAGTTTCTTTGACGTGAAATTTCTTGTTGCAAAAGGTAATAATTTGCTTTAAAACAACGCTTTATATGGTAATATGTGGTTTTGCATCTGCCCCATAAAAGTTCATTAATTTCGAATCATAAAATCGTTTGAAATAAACAGTGCTGGTCAAAACTATAACGTAAATTATTTCTTTGAGACGAAATTTAAAGTTTTCATTAAGTTTTATACAAGTTTACTCTATTCTAAGTAAAGGAGTAATCAGGATAAATTGTTTTTATCTAGAGTAATATATAATTTGCAGTTTTCAGCCAGAATAAGACGTTTTTAATCTTTTTAATGTAAGTTTTTGTATTCAAAACAATGGATCGTCTAAAGTAAGCAGTTTTTGTCCAGACTGAAACGTAATTCGAATTTCTGTGCCTAAATAAGGGGTTTTCAGTTTCTTTGATGTAAGGTTTCTTGTTTGTAACAATGAATTAACAAAAATAATTGGTTTTTATCCAAACTGTGGCATGAATCAGCTTTAAGACTATAACGCAAATCTTTTGTTTTGTGCTAAAATAAGACGTTTTTAGTCAGTTTGATATAAGTTTTCTTGTTCAAAGCAAAATATTGTCGAAAATCAACCGTTTTTGTCTAAACTGATACAAAATTCGGTGGTTTGTGTCCGAATACAAAGTTTTCAGATTCTTTAATGTTAGGTTTGCTGCTTCTAACAAAGAATCAACGAAAATATTTTGTTTTAATACAAACTGCAATATAAAATGTCTTTATAGGACAAAACATGATGTTTGGCATCTGTTTAATAAAAATTTACTCGTTTGGAAGCATAGAATCATTCCAAATAAGCTATTCTCGTCGAAACTATAATGTAATTAGTATTTTGTGCTTGAATACAGCGTTTTTGTTAGATTTATTAACAATTTTGTCTATTTTAAGCAATGAAACGAATAGGATTAGCTGCCTTTATCCAAAGTGATACATAAATTGCTCTTTTAGGCCAGATTAAGACGTTTTTAGTCTGTTCGATGTAAGTTTTCTTGTTCAAAGCAAAAGATCGTCTAAAATAAGCCGTTTTTGTTTGAACTGATAAACAATTCAGACTGAGACTCAACAAAAATAATTTGTTTTAATCCAAACTGATACTTTTTGACCTTATAAGAGTCCTATAAGTGTCCGAGATACGCCGTTCTCGTCAAGTCTATAACGTAATTCGTTTTTTTGTGACAGAATACGTTTTCTGTCTGTTTAATATAAGTTTTTAATAATAATAATAATAACAATAATAATAATAATAATAATAATAATAATAATAATAATAGTAATAATAATAATAATATTAATAATAATAATAATGAAAATAATAATAATAATAAAAGTAAGCTTAGTTTTCTAAGCAAAAATGAAGCTTATTTTGTGTGTTATATGAGCGTTTTTTCATTTCTATGCAAGAAATCATCTGTGATCTGTGTTTTTAGGCAAGAAATTGTCTAAAATTAATAACTCATTTTAAAACTGGTATAAAAACATTTACTATACAAAAATTAATAATAATAATAATAATAATAATAATAATAATAATAATAATAATAATAATAATAATAATAATAATAATAATAATAATAGTAATAATAATAATAATAGTAATAAAAGTAAGCTTAGTTTTCTAACCAAAAATGAAGCTTATTTTGTGTGTTATATGAGCGTTTACTCATTTCTATGCAAGAGATAATCTGTGATCTGTGTTTTTAGGCAAGAAATTGTATAAAATTAATAACTCATTTTAAAACTGGTATAAAAACATTTACTATACAAAAGTTAATAATAATAATAATGATAATAATAATAATAATAATAATAATAATAATAATAATAATAATAATAATGATAATAATGATAATAATACTTATAATAATGAATTTCTTTCTAAATTAAAGCTTAGTTTTTCTAAGCAAAAATGATGCTTATTTTGTGTTATCTGAGCGTTTTCTCATTTCTATGCAAGAGATCATCTGTGATCTGTGTTTTTAGGCAAGAAATTGTCTAAAATTAATAACTCATTTTAAAACTGGTATAAAAACATTTACTATACAAAAGTTATAATCGGTTTTTAATAATAATTATATTAATAATAATAATAATAATAATAATAATAATAGTAATAATAATAATAAAAATAATAGTAATAATAATAATAATAATAATAATAATAATAATAATAATAGTAATAGTAACATAAGTAATAATAATTATAATAATACTTTTAATAAAGAAAAATGGAGCTTATTTTGTGTGTTACATGAGCGTTTTCTCATTTCTATGCAAAAGATCATGTGTGATCTGTGTTTTTAGGCAATCTAAGCCATTTTATAGTTTTTAATATTTAACAAATATTTGCTTTAAAATAGAATGTTTGAAAAACTGAAATTAAACTAAATTAATTGTGTCTAACACTTTAGTAGAGGAAAAAGAAGAAGACATAAAAGTCACTAAAGGTTTCAGAGTCGTCTTTAATCGTCATATTAATAACAATAACATTAATAATAATAATACTAATAGTACTAAATTTGCTTATATGCAAACGCTTAATTAAGTTAACAGTTTTTTGGTTTCTTGCTTATATCTCGAAAACAGTTACTACTATCAATTTTAATCTTTTTACTAAAATTAAAGCTGATAAAATTTCCTACAAAATAGTAATTTGCATTTTTCATGTAGGACTAACCATAAGCGAGATATAAGTTTGAAAATAACTAATATTTAAAAAAAAGTGCTTTAACAGAAAATGTCTTGTGATTTAAAATACACTTAATTTATTGGGTCCAATACTTTATTAGAAGAAAAAGGAGGTGACATAAAAGTCACTGAAGTCTTCAGAGTCGATTTTAAAAGCTGCATTTTCGTCTTCGTCTCAAACATTGAAAACTGAATTACATTTTTGTTCAGTAACAGTTACAGTTTTCTTATTGGTTTTTTGCTTATATCTCAAAAACTGTTACTCCTATCAATTTTTATCTTTCTTTCAAAATTAAAGCTGATAAAATTTCCAACAAAATCGTTATTTGCATTTTTCTTGTAGGACCAACCATAAGCGAGTTATATAGTTGTATATAAATAATTTTTAACAAAAATTTGCTTTAAAATAAAATGTTTAAAAAACCGATATTAAACTAAATTAATTGGGTCTAACACTTTAGTAGAGGAAAAGAGAGAAGACATAAAGTCACCAAAGTCTTCAGAGTTGTTTTTAGTACTAAATTTGCTTATATGCAAGCGCTTAATTAAGGTAACAGTTTTTTGGTTTTTTGCTTATATCTCGAAAACAGTTACTCCTATCAAATTTTATCTTTTTACTAAAATTAAGGCTGATAAAATTTCCTACAAAATAGTAATTTGCATTTTTCATGTAGGACTAACCATAAGCGAGATATAAGTTTGAAAATAATTAATATTTAAAAAAAAAGTGTTTTAACAGAAAATGTCTTGGGATTTAAAATACACTTAATTTATTGGGTCCAATAGTTTATTAGAAGAAAAAGGAGGTGACATAAAAGTCACTGAAGTCTTCAGAGTCGGTTTTAAATGCTGCATTTTCGTCTTCATCTCAAACATTGAAAACTGAATTACATTTTTGTTCAGTAACAGTTACAGTTTTCTTATTGGTTTTTTGCTTATATCTCGAAAACTGTTACTCTTATCAATTTTTATCTTTATTTCAAAATTAAAGCTGATAAAATTTCCTACAAAATCGTTATTTGCATTTTTCATGTAGGACCAACCATAAGCGAGTTATAGAGTTGGATATAAATAATATTTAACAAAAATTTGCTTTAAAATAAAATGTTTGAAAAACTGAAATTAAACTAATTTAATTGGGTCTAACACTTTAGTAGAGGAAAAAGAAAAAGACATAAAAGTCACTAAAGGTTTCAGAGTCGTCTTTAGTCGTCATATTAATAACAATAACATTAATGATAATAATACTAATAGTACTAAATTTGCTTATATGAAAACGCTTAATTAAGGTAACAGTGTTTTGGTTTCTTGCTTATATCTCGAAAACAGTTACTCCTATCAATTTTTTTTTTACTAAAATTAAAGCTAATAAAATTTCCTACAAAATAGTTATTTGCATTTCTTTTGTAAGACCAACCATAAGCGAGTTATAGAGTTGGATATAAATAATCTTCAACAAAAATTTGCTTTAAAATAAAATGTTTGAAAAACCGAAATTAAACTAAATTAATTGAGTCTAACACTTTAGTATAGGAAAAAGGAGAAGACATAAAAGTCACCAAAGTCTTCAGAGTCGTTTTTAGTCGTCATTTTAATAACAATAACATTAATAATAATAATACTAATAGTACTAAATTTGCTTATATGCAAACGCTTAATTAAGTTAACAGTTTTTTGGTTTCTTGCTTATATCTCGAAAACAGTTACTACTATCAATTTTTATTTTTTTACTAAAATTAAAGCTGATAAAATTTCCTACAAAATAGTAATTTGCATTTTTCATGTAGGACTAACCATAAGCGAGATATAAGTTTGAAAATAACTAATATTTAAAAAAAAGTGCTTTAACAGAAAATGTCTTGTGATTTAAAATACACTTAATTTATTGGGTCCAATACTTTATTAGAAGAAAAAGGAGGTGACATAAAAGTCACTGAAGTCTTCAGAGTCGATTTTAAAAGCTGCATTTTCGTCTTCGTCTCAAACATTGAAAACTGAATTACATTTTTGTTCAGTAACAGTTACAGTTTTCTTATTGGTTTTTTGCTTATATCTCAAAAACTGTTACTCCTATCAATTTTTATCTTTCTTTCAAAATTAAAGCTGATAAAATTTCCAACAAAATCGTTATTTGCATTTTTCTTGTAGGACCAACCATAAGCGAGTTATAGAGTTGGATATAAATAATCTTTAACAAAAATTTGCTTTAAAATAAAATGTTTGAAAAACCGATATTAAACTAAATTAATTGGGTCTAACACTTTAGTAGAGGAAAAGAGAGAAGACATAAAGTCACCAATGTCTTCAGAGTTGTTTTTAGTACTAAATTTGCTTATATGCAAACGCTTAATTAAGGTAACAGTGTTTTGGTTTCTTGCTTATATCTCGAAAACAGTTACTCCTATCAATTCTTATCTTTTTGCTAAAATTAAAGCTGATAAAATTTCCTACAAAATAGTTATTTGCATTTTTCTTGTAGGACCAAGCATAAGCGAGTTATAGAGATGGATATAAATAATCTTTAACAAAAATTTGCTTTAAAATAAAATGTTTAAAAAACCGAAATTAAACTAAATTAAGTGTGTCTAACACTTTAGTAGAGAAAAAAGGAGGAGACATAAAAGTCACTAAAGTCTTAGAGTTGTCTTTAGTCGTCATATTAATAACAATAACATTTATAATAACAATACTAGTAGTACTAAATTTGCTTATATGCAAGCGCTTAATTAAGGTAACAGTTTTTTTGTTTTTTGCTTATATCTCGAAAACAGTTACTCCTATCAATTTTTACTTTTTCACCAAAATTAAAGGTGATAAAATTTCCTAAAAAATAGTTATTTGCATTTTTCATGTAGAACTAACCATAAGCGAGATATAAGTTTGAAAATAATTAATAATTAAAAAAAAGTGTTTTAACAGAAAATGTCTTGTGATTTAAAATACACTTAATTTATTGGGTTCAATTCTCTATTAGAAGAAAAAGGAGGTGACATAAAAGTCACTGAAGTCTTCAGAGTCGTTTTTAAATGCTGCATTTTTGTCTTCGTCTCAAACATTGAAAACTGTATTACATTTTTGTTCAGTAACAGTTACAGTTTTCTTATTGGTTTTTTGCTTATATCTCGAAAACAGTTACTCCTATCAAATTTTATCTTTCTTTCAAAATTAAAGCTGATAAAATTTCCAACAAAATAGTTATTTACATTTTTCTTGTAGGACCAAGCATAAACGAGTTATAGAGTTGGATATAAATAATATTTAACAAAAATTTCCTTTAAAATAAAATGCTTGAGAAACTTGAATTAAACTAAATTAATTGTGTCTAACACTTTAGTAGAGGAAAAAGGAGAAGACATAAAAGTCACTAAATGTTTCAGAGTCGTCTTTAGTCGTCATATTAATAACAATAACATTAATAATAATAATACTAATAGTACTAAATTTGCTTATATGCAAACGCTTAATTAAGGTAACAGTTTTTTGGTTTCTTGCTTATATCTCGAAAACAGTTACTCCTATCAATTTTTATCTTTTTTTCAAAATTAAAGCTGATAAAATTTCCTACAAAATAGTTATTTGCATTTTTCATGTAGAACTAACCATAAGCGAGATATAAGTTTGAAAATAATTAATAATTAAAAAAAAGTGTTTTAACAGAAAATTTCTTGTGATTTAAAATACACTTAATTTATTGGGTTTAATACTTTATTAGAAGAAAAAGGAGGTGACATAAATGTCACTGAAGTCTTCAGAGTCGTTTTTAAATGCTGCATTTTTGTCTTCGTCTCAAACATTGAAAACTGAATTACATTTTTGTTCAGTAACAGTTACAGTTTTCTTATTGGTTTTTTGCTTATATCTCGAAAACAGTTACTTCTATCAAATTTTATCTTTTTTTCAAAATTAAAGCTGATTAATTTTTCAACAAAATAGTTATTTGCATTTTTCTTGTAGGACCAAGCATAAGCGAGTTATAGAGATGGATATAAATAATATTTAACAAAAATTTGCTTTAAAATAAAATGTTTGAAATACTGAAATTAAACTAAATTTATTGTGTCTAACACTTTAGTAGAGGAAAAAGAAGAAGACATAAAAGTCACTAAAGGTTTCAGAGTCGTCTTTAATCGTCATATTAATAACAATAACATTAATAATAATAATACTAATAGTACTAAATTTGCTTATATGCAAACGCTTAATTAAGTTAACAGTTTTTTGGTTTCTTGCTTATATCTCGAAAACAGTTACTACTATCAATTTTTATTTTTTTACTAAAATTAAAGCTGATAAAATTTCCTACAAAATAGTAATTTGCATTTTTCATGTAGGACTAACCATAAGCGAGATATAAGTTTGAAAATAACTAATATTTAAAAAAAAGTGCTTTAACAGAAAATGTCTTGTGATTTAAAATACACTTAATTTATTGGGTCCAATACTTTATTAGAAGAAAAAGGAGGTGACATAAAAGTCACTGAAGTCTTCAGAGTCGATTTTAAAAGCTGCATTTTCGTCTTCGTCTCAAACATTGAAAACTGAATTACATTTTTGTTCAGTAACAGTTACAGTTTTCTTATTGGTTTTTTGCTTATATCTCAAAAACTGTTACTCCTATCAATTTTTATCTTTCTTTCAAAATTAAAGCTGATAAAATTTCCAACAAAATCGTTATTTGCATTTTTCTTGTAGGACCAACCATAAGCGAGTTATAGAGTTGGATATAAATAATCTTTAACAAAAATTTGCTTTAAAATAAAATGTTTGAAAAACCGATATTAAACTAAATTAATTGGGTCTAACACTTTAGTAGAGGAAAAGAGAGAAGACATAAAGTCACCAATGTCTTCAGAGTTGTTTTTAGTACTAAATTTGCTTATATGCAAACGCTTAATTAAGGTAACAGTGTTTTGGTTTCTTGCTTATATCTCGAAAACAGTTACTCCTATCAATTCTTATCTTTTTGCTAAAATTAAAGCTGATAAAATTTCCTACAAAATAGTTATTTGCATTTTTCTTGTAGGACCAAGCATAAGCGAGTTATAGAGATGGATATAAATAATCTTTAACAAAAATTTGCTTTAAAATAAAATGTTTAAAAAACCGAAATTAAACTAAATTAAGTGTGTCTAACACTTTAGTAGAGAAAAAAGGAGGAGACATAAAAGTCACTAAAGTCTTAGAGTTGTCTTTAGTCGTCATATTAATAACAATAACATTTATAATAACAATACTAGTAGTACTAAATTTGCTTATATGCAAGCGCTTAATTAAGGTAACAGTTTTTTTGTTTTTTGCTTATATCTCGAAAACAGTTACTCCTATCAATTTTTACTTTTTCACCAAAATTAAAGGTGATAAAATTTCCTAAAAAATAGTTATTTGCATTTTTCATGTAGAACTAACCATAAGCGAGATATAAGTTTGAAAATAATTAATAATTAAAAAAAAGTGTTTTAACAGAAAATGTCTTGTGATTTAAAATACACTTAATTTATTGGGTTCAATTCTCTATTAGAAGAAAAAGGAGGTGACATAAAAGTCACTGAAGTCTTCAGAGTCGTTTTTAAATGCTGCATTTTTGTCTTCGTCTCAAACATTGAAAACTGTATTACATTTTTGTTCAGTAACAGTTACAGTTTTCTTATTGGTTTTTTGCTTATATCTCGAAAACAGTTACTCCTATCAAATTTTATCTTTCTTTCAAAATTAAAGCTGATAAAATTTCCAACAAAATAGTTATTTACATTTTTCTTGTAGGACCAAGCATAAACGAGTTATAGAGTTGGATATAAATAATATTTAACAAAAATTTCCTTTAAAATAAAATGCTTGAGAAACTTGAATTAAACTAAATTAATTGTGTCTAACACTTTAGTAGAGGAAAAAGGAGAAGACATAAAAGTCACTAAATGTTTCAGAGTCGTCTTTAGTCGTCATATTAATAACAATAACATTAATAATAATAATACTAATAGTACTAAATTTGCTTATATGCAAACGCTTAATTAAGGTAACAGTTTTTTGGTTTCTTGCTTATATCTCGAAAACAGTTACTCCTATCAATTTTTATCTTTTTTTCAAAATTAAAGCTGATAAAATTTCATACAAAATAGTTATTTGCATTTTTCATGTAGAACTAACCATAAGCGAGATATAAGTTTGAAAATAATTAATAATTAAAAAAAAGTGTTTTAACAGAAAATTTCTTGTGATTTAAAATACACTTAATTTATTGGGTTTAATACTTTATTAGAAGAAAAAGGAGGTGACATAAATGTCACTGAAGTCTTCAGAGTCGTTTTTAAATGCTGCATTTTTGTCTTCGTCTCAAACATTGAAAACTGAATTACATTTTTGTTCAGTAACAGTTACAGTTTTCTTATTGGTTTTTTGCTTATATCTCGAAAACAGTTACTTCTATCAAATTTTATCTTTTTTTCAAAATTAAAGCTGATTAATTTTTCAACAAAATAGTTATTTGCATTTTTCTTGTAGGACCAAGCATAAGCGAGTTATAGAGATGGATATAAATAATATTTAACAAAAATTTGCTTTAAAATAAAATGTTTGAAATACTGAAATTAAACTAAATTTATTGTGTCTAACACTTTAGTAGAGGAAAAAGAAGAAGACATAAAAGTCACTAAAGGTTTCAGAGTCGTCTTTAATCGTCATATTAATAACAATAACATTAATAATAATAATACTAATAGTACTAAATTTGCTTATATGCAAACGCTTAATTAAGTTAACAGTTTTTTGGTTTCTTGCTTATATCTCGAAAACAGTTACTACTATCAATTTTTATCTTTTTACTAAAATTAAAGCTGATAAAATTTCCTGCAAAATAGTAATTTGCATTTTTCATGTAGGACTAACCATAAGCGAGATATAAGTTTGAAAATAACTAATATTTAAAAAAAAGTGCTTTAACAGAAAATGTCTTGTGATTTAAAATACACTTAATTTATTGGGTCCAATACTTTATTAGAAGAAAAAGGAGGTGACATAAAAGTCACTGAAGTCTTCAGAGTCGATTTTAAATGCTGCATTTTCGTCTTCGTCTCAAACATTGAAAACTGAATTACATTTTTGTTCAGTAACAGTTACAGTTTTCTTATTGGTTTTTTGCTTATATCTCGAAAACTGTTACTCCTATCAATTTTTTTTATTTCAAAATTAAAGCTGATAAAATTTCCTACAAAATCGTTATTTGCATTTTTCATGTAGGACCAGCCATAAGCGAGTTATATAGTTGGATATAAATAATATTTAACAAAAATTTGCTTTAAAATAAAATGTTTGAAAAACTGAAATTAAACTAATTTAATTGGGTCTAACACTTTAGTAGAGGAAAAAGAAAAAGACATTAAAGTCACTAAAGGTTTCAGAGTCGTCTTTAGTCGTCATATTAATAACAATAACATTAATGATAATAATACTAATAGTACTAAATTTGCTTATATGCAAACGCTTAATTAAGGTAACAGTGTTTTGGTTTCTAGCTTATATCTCGAAAACAGTTACTCCTATCAATTTTTACCTTTTTACTAAAATTAAAGCTGATAAAATTTCCTACAAAATAGTTATTTGCATTTCTTTTGTAAGACTAACCATAAGCGAGTTATAGAGTTGGATATAAATAATCTTCAACAAAAATTTGCTTTAAAATAAAATGTTTGAAAAACCGAAATTAAACTAAATTAATTGAGTCTAACACTTTAGTATAGGAAAAAAGAGAAGACATAAAAGTCACCAAAGTCTTTAGAGTCGTTTTTAGTCGTCATTTTAATAACAATAACATTAATAATAATAATACTAATAGTACTAAATTTGCTTATATGCAAGCGCTTTATTAAGGTAACAGTTTTTTGGTTTCTTGCTTATTTCTCGAAAACAGTTACTCCTATCAATTTTTATCTTTTTACTAAAATTAAAGCTGATAAAATTTCCTACAAAATAGTTATTTGCATTTTTCTTGTAGGACCAAGCATAAGCGAGTTATAGAGATGGATATAAATAATATTTAACAAAAATTTGCTTTAAAATAAAATGTTTGAAATACTGAAATTAAACTAAATTAATTGTGTCTAACACTTTAGTAGAGAAAAAAGAAGAAGACATAAAAGTCACTAAAGGTTTCAGAGTCGTCTTTAATCGTTATATTAATAACAATAACATTAATAATAATAATACTAATAGTACTAAATTTGCTTATATGCAAACGCTTAATTAAGTTAACAGTTTTTTGGTTTCTTGCTTATATCTCGAAAACAGTTACTCCTATCAATTTTTATCTTTTTACTAAAATTAAAGCTGATAAAATTTCCTACAAAATAGTAATTTGCATTTTTCATGTAGGACTAACCATAAGCGAGATATAAGTTTGAAAATAACTAATATTTAAAAAAAAGTGCTTTAACAGAAAATGTCTTGTGATTTAAAATACACATTATTTATTGGGTCCAATACTTTATTAGAAGAAAAAGGAGGTGACATAAAAGTCACTGAAGTCTTTAGAGTCGATTTTAAATGCTGCATTTTTGTCTTCGTCTCAAACATTGAAAACTGAATTACATTTTTGTTCAGTAACAGTTACAGTTTTCTTATTGGTTTTTTGCTTATATCTTGAAAACTGTTACTCCTATCAATTTTTATCTTTTTTTCAAAATTAAAGCTGATAAAATTTCCTACAAAATCGTTATTAGCATTTTTCTTGTAGGACCAACCATAAGCGAGTTATAGAGTTGGATATAAATAATATTTAACAAAAATTTGCTTTAAAATAAAATGTTTGAAAAACTGAAATTAAACTAATTTAATTGTGTCTAACACTTTAGTAGAGGAAAAAGAAAAAGACATAAAAGTCACTAAAGGTTTCAGTGTCGTCTTTAGTCGTCATATTAATAACAATAACATTAATGATAATAATACTAATAGTACTAAATTTGCTTATATGCAAACGCTTAATTAAGATAACAGTGTTTTGGTTTCTTGCTTATATCTCGAAAACAGTTACTCCTATAAATTTTTATCTTTTTACTAAAATTAAAGCTGATAAAATTTCCTACAAAATAGTTGTTTGCATTTCTTTTGTAAGACCAACCATAAGCGAGTTATAGAGTTGGATATAAATAATATTCAACAAAAATTTGCTTTAAAATAAAATGTTTGAAAAACCGAAATTAAACTAAATTAATTGAGTCTAACACTTTAGTATAGGAAAAAGGAGAAGACATAAAAGTCACCAAAGTCTTCAGAGTCGTTTTTAGTCGTCATTTTAATAACAATAACATTAATAATAATAATACTAATAGTACTAAATTTGCTTATATGCAAGGGCTTTATTAAGGTAACAGTTTTTTGGTTTCTTGCTTATATCTCGAAAACAGTTACTCCTATCAATTTTTATCTTTTTACTAAAATTAAAGCTGATAAAATTTCCTACAAAATAGTTATTTGCATTTTTCTTGTAGGACCAAGCATAAGCGAGTTATAGAGATGGATATAAATAATATTTAACAAAAATTTGCTTTAAAATAAAATGTTTGAAATACTGAAATTAAACTAAATTAATTGTGTCTAACACTTTAGTAGAGGAAAAAGAAGAAGACATAAAAGTCACTAAAGGTTTCAGAGTCGTCTTTAGTCGTCATATTATTAACAATAACATTAATAATAATAATACTATTAGTACTAAATTAGCTTATATGCAAACGCTTAATTAAGGTAACAGTTTTTTGGTTTCTTGCTTATATCTCGAAAACAGTTACTTCTATCAATTTTTATCTTTTTTTCAAAATTAAAGCTGATAAAATTTCCTACAAAATAGTTATTTGCATTTTTTTGTAAGACCAACCATAAGCAAGTTATAGAGTTGGATATAAATAATCATAAACAAAAAATTGCTTTAAAATAAAATGTTTGTAAAACCGATATTAAACTAAATTAATTGGGTCTAACACTTTAGTAGAGAAAAAAGAAGAAGACATAAAAGTCACCAAAGTCTTCAGAGTTGTTTTTAGTACTAAATTTGCTTATATGCAAGCGCTTATTTAAGGTAACAGTTTTTTGGTTTCTTGCTTATATCTCGAAAACAGTTACTCCTATCAATTTTTATGTTTTTACTAAAATTAAAGCTGATAAAATTTCCTACAAAATAGTAATTTGCATTTTTCATGTAGGACTAACCATAAGCGAGATATAAGTTTGATAATAATTAATATTTAAAAAAAAGTGCTTTAAGAGAAAATGCCTTGTGATTTAAAAAAAACATTTACTATACAAAAGTTATAATCGGTTTTTAATAATAATAATAATAATAGTAATGAAAGTAATAATAATAATAATAATAATAATAATAATAATAATAATAATAATACTTATAATAATGAATTTCTTTCTAAATTAAAGCATAGTTTTTCTAAGGAAAAATGAAGCTTATTTTGTGTTATCTGAGCGTTTTCTCATTTCGATGCAAGAGATCATCTGTGATCTGTGTTTTTAGGCAAGAAATTGTCTAAAATTAAAAACTCATTTTAAAACTGGTATAAAAACATTTACTATTCAAAAGTTATAGTCGGTTTTTAATAATAATAATATTAATAATTATTTTAATATTAATTTAGTTTAATTTCGGTTTTTAAAACATTTTATTTAATATCAAATTTTTGTTAAAGATTATTTATATCCAACTCTATAACTCGCTTATAGTTGGTCCTACAAAAAAATGCAAAAAACTATTTTGTAAAAAATTTTATCAGCTTTAATTTTGAAGGAAAGTTAAAAATTGATAGGAGTAACTGTTTTCGAGATATAAGCAAAAAACCAAAGTGAAAACTGTAACAGTTACTAAACAAAAATGTAATTCAGTATTTAATGTTTGAGACGAGGACGAAAATGCAGCATTTACTGTCACCTCCTTTTTCTTCTAATTAAGTATTGGACCCAATAAATTAAGTGTATTTTAAATCACAAGACATTTTCTGTTAAAGCACATTTTTTTTAATTATTAATTATTTTCAAATTTATATCTTGCTTATGGTTAGTTCTACATGAAAAATGCAAATAACGATTTTGAAGGAAATTTTATCAGCTTTAATTTTGGTGAAAAGGTAAAAACTGATAGGAGTAACTGTTTTCGAGATATAAGCAAACAACAAAAAAACTGTTACCTTAATTAAGCGCTTGCATATAAGCAAATTTAGTACTAATAGTATTGTTATTATTAATGTTATTGTTATTAATATGACGACTAAAGACGATTCTGAAGACTTTAGTGACTTTTATGTCTCCTCCTTTTTCCTCTACTAAAGTGTTAGACACAATTAATTTAGTTTAATTTCGGTTTTTCAAACATTTTATTTTAAAGCAAATTTTTGTTAAATATTAAAAACTATAAAATGGCTTAGATTGCCTAAAAACACAGATCACACATGATCTTTTGCATAGAAATGAGAAAACGCTCATGTAACACACAAAATAAGCTCCATTTTTTCTTATTAAAAGTATTATTAGTATTATTACTTATGTTACTATTACTATTATTATTATTATTATTATTTTTATTATTATTATTATTACTATTATTATTATTATTATTATTATTATTATTATTATTATTATTAATATTATTATTTTGTTCGCGATGGGTACCGATTCAGACGGTGAGGGCGACAGCTCCAAAAATAACACTCGAAACTCTAATAATTGCAAAATTTGCGAAGAGAAAGTCCGTTCTGGCAGTGGTATAAAGTGCAACAAACCCAAATGTTCGGTAGTTTTGCATTCAAAGTGCTTTGAAATGCTGGCAAAAGTAGTTTTTGTTGATCGTCAATCGTGGATGTGTAAAGAATGTGTCGGGAAGTGCAAGGACAATCCAAATACTGAATTAAAGTTACTGAAAATTTAAAATGAAGGTTTAATACGTGAAAAACAGCTTCTAGAAAAACTCCTTGCTGAAATGGAATACTCTAGTCAGCTTATGAAAGATAAAATCGAAGATTATCAAAATGTCATTGAAGGTTTAAATCGCGATACGATATCGAGTAAAAACTCGCCTTCATGTTCTTATAGCAGCGCGTTGAAAAAATCTAAATCTAACCATTCTTCAGCTGATGTGCTTATATTAAAATCGTCTGATCAAAATAAAAATAGTGCTCAAATCGAGAAAGATATTAAAAATATGTGTAACGAATCCGATTTAAAAATAAATGTAAATGGTACAAAGCATATAAAAAGTGGTTTATTAATAAATTGTGAAAACAA